>NC_056730.1:540279926-540484926 GCF_019279795.1 Protopterus annectens | reverse complement strand
TATTATAGAAGTAACTATCCAGGTTTTATGAAGAGAAATATTGCCAGTGGACAGTATACTTAAGCCTCCAGGTTAACGACACATGATTGAAATTTTTGAGTAAAGTCTCAGTAATAACCCAGATACTTATTGAAAGAAGTTACAATGTTGAAATGTTGAATAATATTAGTGCACAAATTATTCAAGATAAAAATACTAAATTTATCCTGATACTCTTTAAAAGATTTTTTTAAAATAAAGGCTAAAAGTGAAGATGGTAAAACAATGGGTTATACAAATTTTTTTAGTTTAGTCACATCAGTATATAGTCCATCCACTAGAGAAGATCTATTCAAGAACTGGAGCATTACTAAGGGGAATTCTGAAATGGTTTCTATAATGGGTGATTGACCAAGATTTAGTTATAAAAAAACTTTAAATCCTAAAACTCTTTTTCTACAGGATACTAGCAAAGTGGATTTATCTTTGATTACCAAAGACAACCGTACATTTAAATGTGTTTTTTGTCATTATTATCATTTTCAACAGGAAACTACTTTTATTTATTTACAGCACACAAATTAGATTATTTATGTGCCAACTCAGTAAGACTGTAGTTTACATTGCTCAGTGTATAGAGTGCATGTGTTTTAGATAGCTGGCTAATAAAGAAGCTAAGAAATCAATTGCAATAGCAAAAAATACGGCATTGGAGTCACTCTAGCAGCTCCTGGGAAGTGATTCAGTAGGTGGCACAAAAAAACTATACCAGATGCAAAGGAAAATCAGAAGGTTAAGAAGATAGACACACTTCATAAGGGATGCTATCAACGAACTGCTCACCAGTCCATAGAACATCAAAGGCAGACAGAAGGAGTACTTTCAGAAATGTCTGAATAAAGAAAACCCCACAAAGCTGTACTGCCCCAGGCACAGACTACTATGAGGGAAGAAAAGGAGCCCACCTTAGAAGAAGTAAGAACAGCACTAAGGAAAATAAAGTCAGGGAAAGCAGCAGGTTCAGATGAGGTCACAGCAGACACTGGGTGAGATATGGGAGAAATGGCTCCTGAGGGTACTCATAACGGTGTGGAGAGAAAGATGTATCCCAGATGACTGGAGAATAAGCATATTCATGCCAGTGTACAAGAACAATGGCGTCATTCATAACTGAGCAGTACAGAGGTATCTAACTCTAGTCACATTGGATGAAAGTTCTGGAAAGGATGACTGACAAACGGATATGCAGTGTAGCAGAAAGTAAGATGGGAGATGAGCAGATCGGATTCAGATCAGGATGCAGCAAAACTGATCTGATGTTTGCAGTGAGACAGATAGTTGAGAAAAAACTACAGATGAGGAAAGAGTCCAAATGGGCATGCCTAGATTTGGAGAAAACATATGACAAGGTCCTAAGAAAGCTGATTTGGGCAGTACTGTGGTGATTTGAAGTCCCAGAAACATTGGTAGAATTAATGCAGGATATGTATAAGGACCCAATGACTCAAGTATGAACAGTGTTTGGTCTCACAGAGGGGTTCCCAGTGGGAGTGGGTCAAAGATAAAATCAAAAAGGCTGCAGCCAGCTGTCATAGAGTGTTAGGTGTAGTGTATGACAGAATAATGTTAAAGAAGGTAAAAAGTAAGGTGTACAAAACAGTGGTGTGACCAGTACTATTCTATAGTACAGAAACCTGGCCAGTAAAGGAAGAGCAGTTGAGGAAGCTAGAGGTGATGGAAATGAAGCGCCTGAGGCAGGTGATAGGGTGCTCACTGTGGGAAAGATGAAGAAATGACATATGAGCAGAAGCCAAAGTAGCTCCAACTGCAGAAAAGATCAAAGAAAACATACTGCAATGGTTCAGGTACATGTGTGGAGAAGCAGAAGACAATCTAGTGAAATAGGTCTGGGCCAGGCAGGAAGAATGTAATGAAGGTGTCCAGCAAAGAGGTGGATGGATGGTGTGACAGAAAATCTGCGGCAGTCAGGCATGAGTGTTGATGAAGGCAGGATTATGGCATTGAATCAAGAGAGATGGTGACAGCTGACATGATACCCCAACCCCATGCAGAAAATGGGAAAAATGGGATGGATGATGATAATGATAATGATAATTAGCACTTAACCCAATTCTTTTAGCTAAATGCACTTTGCTGGCCACCGTCCAGCTCAAAAGTAGCTCCACATAAGAAACTGTATGCATCCTGATGACTGATTTACTTTACTAATTTTATTTATGTTTTATTTTATTTTTTTTACTTCTTTAAGTGTGAGGTCATAAACAAACAACAGCAGCATGTCACTATAAAGTACACAACTAAACTGCTAGTTTTCCTGGACTACTGCCAACTTTAGAGACCTGGTGTACCTACCAGGCTTAAACAGTTGATTGAAGACTTTACTATTCAATATGTTTCATTTACAAATAAATAGCATGGATACTACATGTTTGTGCTTTGTATTGCTGGAAAAAAAAGAATCACCTAATAAAGTGGCAAACCTATGCACATAACACCAACCATCATAGTCAAAAGAGTTGCCCACTCATATGCAGCATTATAAGGTAGCATAAAGCAACTATAAACTTAAAATATTGTAGGGCAGAAATTCACAAAAAAATTTACTACAAATGGGGACAACTGCACACAGTACAATACATATTTAAAATGCATTTTTTTAATCAAGACAAAGTTGAAATTCACTGCTATGTAGAACAAAAGAGAGTGTAGGAAGCAGATATAGCTGGAACAAAATATTAGACAAGTTTCACTACAAAAAAGCTAAACAGAACTACAAGTAAATGTATATGTCATTTAATTAGTTCAGAGCTAATATGCACACGTTGGTGCTACACTTTAAGCGCAAAAATTACTAAGTATATACTGTAAGAAATCAGTAAAAAAACTACTTTTGTAACTCTTTATTTGATTTTAACAAGTCCATCAAAATTTAAAACAGTGTATAACAAGATAAACAATAACTATTTACAAAATACAATAACAAGAATATTTATATATTCTTAACCATTAGTACTTCTAGAGTAAATCATTGAGCTTTTGCTAAGATATGTACTGGGTTATGTTTAAAGTTCTCATTCTTATAGTTGACAACTCAATTTTACAGACAGTCTTAGCTAGACACACAAATTTACCAAAGGCTAATTTAGTTTTACATTTCCATTTTTTTGTTATAACCTTTCTTGTAATAATAAGTATTGCCCAAAGAAGAGGTATTTTGAGAAATAGGTACAGCTGCTGGAATTTGGGCATTAAACAGTATCAATAAGTCAGTAATAATGCAATTGCCTGATCACAAAGTTTGAGAAATGTTTCTAAAATCACTCCAAAATGAAGTCACTAACTTACAATCCATTATCATGTGTAACCAATCAGCATTAAGAGCTTCATTACACCTCCAACATTTCATTTTTCCTGTTTTATATATTTACGTAAATTTATGAGGTGTAAGAAAGACTCTATGCAGAAATTTTCATGCATAGATTTTCCAATAAAGTGAGACCGTTGACTTTCCTGTAGATTTTAAGAATAACTTTTTATTTAGTTCTGAAAATGATTCATTGTTAATTTTTGTTGAGAAGTTCCAGATTGTCATAGCTGGGGTCATAAATTCAGTTTGAATAATCTTGAATGTAATTGATAAATATGAATACCCCTTGGGTGGCCCACTATTAACATAGAGGATAGATCCAAGATTTTTTAATGGGTTTAGTTTGGAGATCTAGGGCTATTTTGATTTTAACCTGAATATATTTTTTACAGGTAGGTATATCTAAGCAGCCTCCTTGCTCTGTGCTATATCTTGCTATTAAATATCCAACAGAATATATTTTGTTTCAATTAAGAAATTGATGCCAAAATATTAGGTTACTATTTCTTGAAAGCTGCCATTGTGTTTACATTAAAAGATACTAAGTCCATTAGTGAAAACAATGGGGAATAATAGGATTAGTAATTCCTTGACTAAGTAATATAAATTTATATGCCTTTTAAAGATTGAAAGGATTTGATTAATAAAAGGCATAAAAGTAAATTGGTATCTTTCATACAGAACAAACTTTTTTAGAGCCCAGTAGAATATAATGATACTCAATTTCATATAAGAATCTATGATAAGTTTGTTGTTATCAGTTAATATTTTCTCATGTAAAGATTTCCAACAAGAAAAATCTAACCACAATAATATTATTTTAATAATTACAGCATTAGAATACAGCTCAATGTTTGGAATCCCAATGCCACCTTCCTCCCAACCTTTGATATGCCAGTCTAAAGATATTCTTGATTTTTTTATGGTACCATAAGAATTTAAGGTGGAATTTATTTTTCTTTTTTTTTTTGGGGGGACACTAATGATTGACTATAGTATAAGATTTTTGGTAAAATTATCATTTTAATCAGGGTGAGTCTATCTTACCTTGTAAAGAATAGCTTATTCCAATTGCCTGTTAACTTTATGATTTCCTCCGTTAAGTTTTATAGTTTATAAATATGGAATCTTTGTTCTTAGATTCAACAGTGATACTTAAATATTTAATTTTTACCAGTTAACACTTTGACGTGATTTTAAAAAAAAAGTGGTTACTTTTTTGTTTATAAGCAATGAGTTTCATTATGATTAAATTTTAAACCTGAAACCTTTTCAAAGTAATCCAAGGCTTTAAATATATGATCTAACGAGTGTTCTATGTCACTACATGTCAACAGTATTTTATCAGCAAAAAGCTGGATTTCTGATGAAAAAGTCTTCGTTTACTTTGAAGCCTTTAATATTTATGCCAGATCTTATATAGTTAGCTAGTGGTTCTATAGTTAGAGCAAATAATAAAGGGAAAAGGGTCATCCTTGTTTCGTACCTTTTGCTATATTAAAGGATCTAGATAGAAGGAACCTATCTTGACAAAAGATACTGAATTTCTATAAAGTGTTTTAATTAATGTTGTAAAAATAGAGGAACTGTTATATTCATTTAACATTTTAAATAAATAAAGCCAGTTCACTGAATCAAAAATTTTATTAATATCTAGACTTATTATTGATAGTTTCTTTTTTATTTGCTATATCAATTAGTGAAAAATTCTTATAATAATGTCTTGTACTCTTCTGTTTATTATAATGCCAGCTTGATCTTCATTTATTAATCCTGGGAGTATATGGTTTAGGCTTTTTGCTAGTATAGACATGAAAATGTTGCAGTCTACATTCAAAAGTGACATAAGCTGATAAGAAGCACATGATACAGGATCTTTATCTGATTTTTTTTAAAAATAGGTGAAATTAAAGAGCATCTCCAAGGGGGGGGGGTATTAGCAGAGCTTTTGACTTCTTCAAAGATGTTCAATAAGGTTTTTAAAATATTGTCAGATAGCAATTTATACAATTCTGGAATTATACCATCTAATCCTGGATCCCTTTTGCTTTGAGACTTTTAATTTGGTTTTAATTCTTTAAAAGAAAAAAGACTTATCAATTTTACTTTTCCTTCAAAAAATTATCAGTTGCTTCATTATTTTCTAAGTCTGTTTCCATTTTATTACTTTTTTCATAATATTTACTAAACATTGTAATTTGTTATTTAGATTTGTAATTTTGATGTTTTTTCCCCTCTTTGCTTACAATATCTTTAATAGCAGCCACGGTGGTACGGCAGTAGCGTTGTTACCTCACAGCAAAAGGTTCTCCTGTTTGATTCTCGGCTTGGCTTGGGAGTGCCTTCTGTGTGGAGTCTGCATGTCCTCCCCGCAGTTGGGTAGCGTTCGAAAGACATGCGTGCATAAATGGGCATGCCTTTGTTGAAGGTTGGGCGTCGAGCTGGCACCTCGGCGTTTCGTAAAAAACATCTACTACCAATCATTAGCTGACCGGAGTTCTGTTGTGGCGACCCCTTACCGGGAAAAAGTCAAAAGACAAACAACAACAACTTACAATATCTTTAATGTGATTTACTTTATACATATTTTTATCTAATGGCTATTCTACATAGATTCCTAGATTTATTGCATAAGACTGCAATTTTTTTTTTTCTAGATTGACTGAGATCTTATGTTGAAGTATTTCCTAATATTCCTGATTCAGCTTTTTTAACTGCATATTTTCTGCTTTGTCATCGAGCTTTACGTTAACTTTAATTTATCTATATTAGATTTCAGAGAAATCAAGTCCTTGTCCCATTCTTTCCTTTTACATATACACCAGTGTTTAACGTTACCAAATAAATAGGCTTTTAAGGTATCCCATAATATAGCATCTGTCACCTCCCTATTTTGCTGGGTAAACTATTTCAGATTTATTTAGGCTTTTCAGCATGGGAATACATGTTTTCCTTTTCGAGACAAGTAAAGAAGAAACGTTATTGTCAAATCTGATAAAGTTATTGTCTATTTTGATGGGTTATGCACAACAGACAGTTTTTAGAACAAAGTCTTTGTCGTGACTGGAAATTAATTTCACTATTATGGATCCTGAATTTGAAGTTTTCTTGTTTGAATATGTTGTTGATAGGGATCTGTGTGCCCTCTCTATGCCATATGATAGGGCTTCAGGAAGGTTTAAAGTTTTTGGAATCCAAGCAGTTAAAAAACTATATTTTCTCCCTCTTACTTCTCAGGCACTCCATATATTTTGATATTCTTTCTTGCCCTGGTTTCAAGATTGGAATCTGAGTATTTAAAAAGTTTACCATATTTTCTCCCTCTTGCTTCTTAGGCACTACATATATCCTGATATTGTTCCTTTTTGCCCTGTTTGCAAGATAATCTATCTTTTCCAGGAACTTGGTTGGTTCTAAAATTAATTCAGTGTTACTTTCCACTTCAGTCAACCATCTAAATCAGTGAGTGGGTCTTCCATGGCAGATATCTGAAGTTTTTGATATTTAACTACTTCATTTATTAATTCTATCTGCTTTTTACAGTCTTTTTTGATTGTGTCTGCCTTACAGTGTAACAGTAAGTCCTGAATATTTTTGATGACAGATTGTAGCTCCTTTTTCACAGTGACTTGTTGAAGTCTTGCATTAGAGTGACTCATTTTTATTTGATAATTCCAAACTGAAGTTTTGAAAGGAAACTTTTAAACACGACTTGATTTTATTTTCACCAGACAGTACCAATTAGTTTCCAATTCTTTATTTCACCTTTTTAGAAGTTTTTTTACTGAAATGAAAAATTAAATCCTGTCAAAGCAGAGCAAAAGTCTCGTGCTGTTAACTGCTAGCCATCTTGTTCACAATCCTCTCCAAAATGTACTTTTTTCTATGTTGGGATATATGATCTGTGTTATACTGCCTTATGCTACAAAATGAAAAGGCTCAACACAGTTGATAGGTACAAAATGCCAGTGATTCAATTCCTGCAATTCAATCCAGGAAACAAAGAACTAATTCAGTACTTGCAGTTTACTTTAATCCCTGCTAGTGTTGTGTTGTGTTTTGTTTTTCTTCCTTCCTTAACAAAGCACTTGACCTCTAAGGCACATGGTGTAGCATTCTTACACAAACAATCCATGCTAGTGATTTTTTTATAAATAACTGGAACCTTGAGAATCTATGCAGTGTTTGTTTATGATGCCAGTTGACAACAGTTTAATTCACAGATGCAGTCCTTGTAGTCAGCAAAAACAGGTGATAAATTATTTGGGTTACATTATTTTTTGATTTACATAGATAATATAAACAGCTCTACACCAATATTTTACAACTAAACTGGCATTAACAGCTTGTGTGTGTGTGTGTGTGTGTGTGTGTGTGTGTGTGTGTGTGTGTGTGTGTGTGTGTGTGTGTGTGTGTGTGTGTGTGTGTCTATGTGTGTGTGTGTGTGTGTGTGTGTGCGCGCACATGTGTATATATATATATATATATATATATATATATATATATATAAATACAATGCTCCTAATTTTTATACCATTAGTGAATGTCCAATGTTCTCATATATGTAATTTACTATCTTTGCTGTATTAATTAAATTCACATTCCAAAAGATGAAATAAGTACTTTAAATGACTTACGTAGGTGCTAGAAATAGCGCTGAGCCAACATTTTATTATTTAATGTTATTCTGTGCAGTTATCCTATACTGACTATGTGAGTGTGTATGTGTAATTGTGTGTATGTGTTAGCGTGCAGGCATGTGTGAGTACGTCAGTGTGTTTGCATGTGTGCATGTGAGTGCCTACATGTTTGTGTACATGCACACACATACAGTGTTCAATCTAATTGTTTTATACTTTGAGTGGCTGACCATGGGTCTTGTAGAACACATGCCTCCAAAATTAATGTGTAAAACTAAATAAAAAATGTTAACTGATAACATCTATTGTGGTTTGTAGAACCTCTCTCACATCCATAATAGGAGTAGAAAGTGACTATTGTATTGCATATTGCTGGGTGCTGAACAAAACATACACTTTTTTATTTTAAAGTTTGAATGTTAAGCAAAATGTTTTATACTTCAGTCATGAAGAAAGAACTGCATTTATTAAAATGCAGTATGAGGGAAGATGTGTACATGTACTGAAAATGAACTACCTTTGGCCACTGTTATTTTTACTTCACAAAAATGTAGAAAATATAGTTGTAAAACTGCAATGCTAAACAACGAATGTAACTACATAGCCTCACATGGTAAGTCATATCTAACTTGTCTGACCAGAAAATGCCTGTGAAAAATAAAGAGTTTGAACTTCACTTAATGCCACATGAATATGGCAAGCCTGTACTTTTTGTTGCATTGCACAATCTTGACCTTCCTTAATGACTAAAATTGCTGTGCAAATGTTTCTTTTTTTTTTTAATATTTCTCTCTGTCTCCACAGCAGACCATCAGCTGCCCATGACTCCACTCCTCAGTCTCTGGATTGCTATTTACCCAAACCTAATCGATACGATAAGAGCTGTCTTTGTTTTAAGTCTAGAATCACATTAGCAATATGAATGAAACAATGACAGTATCCTGCCACATCAACAGATGTGTTCCCAATCCTTTATGCAGTGAGAACTGTACTTCTAACGGTTATTACCGTCTGACAGTGACATCGCCAACCAAAGCACACTTGCCTCCACTCCAGGATAGGTGCACTCTGAACATCTGAAAAGTGTGCTCTGCAGTATCCCCTTACAGTATTTAGTGAAGTACTAATGAGTATATTATTTGACCAACAGCACTTAGCTTTTAACTCCTGTCTCATGCTGTAAAATGCAATTCTTAGGACCTTCATTTAAAACACATAGTATCAGAAAATGACTGACTGAATGAATGAATAAAGGAGGCAAATGGGCAGCCACACATCCAACATGCCTGGAAAGCTTGATGAGCACATGTGGCTTTGTGCACTTCCCTTTTTACTAGGAGCAGTGCATACAGGGACATATAAAATTTAGTTATTTATTGCATGCATTTCTTTACTAGGATAGTCCAAATGGGCAGAAAGCTATTCTTTTGTCTTCTGAGGCCCAGGGAGAAAAGGTCGGGAAAAATACATTACATAAAGAACATAGTAAACAAAGGTATGCAAGTAATCAACAGATATACAAGATTTAAACACAGCATTATTAATTAATAGCAGCATTATATAAAGAGCTATGAAACATATTTGGAAATAAACTTAGTAGAAGGACTGAAAAGGAGGAAATGAAGGTCCATTAGCCTGACGAGTCTGATATGCAAAGCTACTGAACGCATCATCATGGACCTAATAAACAAGGATATAGGGAATCGCCAAACTTTGGATCCTACACAGTTTGGTTTTGTGAAGGTTAGATCATGCCTGCTCAACTTGGTTGACTTCTTTGAGTCAGTCACCAGAGCTGTGGATGAAGGTAAGTGGTTCATACAGCCTACCTGGATCTGGCCAAGGCCTTTGATACCATTCCCCACTCAGGAATCATAAAAAAAAACTTACTAAGCTAAACATCAACCCCTACATCACTAACTGGGTTGCAAATTGGCTCACAGATAGAATCCACAGTGTGAAAGTAGCTGACTCCAAGTCAAACTGCCGACCAGTCACGAGTGGAGTCCTGTTTGGTATTTACTTTTCTGAAATCCAGGCCAACACGAAGGGTCTCTGGCTGACAAAGTTCGCAGATGATTGCAAGTTGGGAGCTATTATTAACTCCCCAAGTGATGTTGACATCCTACAGAAAGGTCTCAATGAGACCAACGACTGCTGTCAGAACCATGACCTTAAGCTCAATGCCAAAAAAATGTGTCTTTATCCCCTTTGGGGAAAAACCCGGTTCCCTTGAATTACCACATTGATGGTAGTCCACTGAACACAGAAGGGGTTACAAGAGATCTGGGAACACAGGTTGACAGCAACCTCTCTTTTGACCACCACATTGCCACTGTGGTCAGAAAGTCCTATGTGGCACAGATCATTACTAAGGGTTTTACATCCAGGAAGAAAGAGGTCATTGTCTCCCTCTACTCTTCCCTCATTAGGCCAATCATCGAGTACAACGCCCCATTTGGCATGTACCTCACTAGACACCTGAGACAACTGGAGAGGCCGCAAAAGTACTTCACAAAGAGGATCCTAGGCCTTAAACACTTGTCCTATATGGACAGACTCAAAAAACTCCAACTATTCTCTGTCTCATATCGCCTACTTAGAGGTGATCTCTGCTTGACTTACAAAGCCATGTCTGACCCAGCTCTGTTAGAAATGCTACATCTAAAGAAATCCCAATCCCTCTGCACCACATGCTCCAGAGACCTCAACCTCATTATCATAATAAACAGAACATGCTGGAGGGACAGGTTCATAACCCAGAGACTGTCCATACTATGGAATAGGCTTCCCGTACATGTCAAGCAGAGCACCTCACTGGTCCTCTTCAAGAAAAATCTTGATGAGTGGATGGGAAATAGAAAATTCACTCCGGGGATCACTCCAGTGGCTCTACTCAACAGAAGCACTAGGAACTAAGGTTGGGTGGCATGATGCCAGGGTAATCCTATGGGCTAGGCTTGTAAAGGCTCCAGGGCCATTAGCCTAGTACACATCTCTGACCCTATGAACCTAAAAGGTGAGACAGCATGTTTAGGATAGGTAAAAGGAAGAACAGGGAGAGGCAGAGAACAAAGAAGAGAATTTGGACCAATAACTGATGGTAGAGTGGTTGGAAAGAATAGCAGAAAGTAAGGGGAGCACATTTATCACCCAGGATTTGTTCAAGTACAGATCCAGGTATCATTTAGGTATTCTCTTGTTTGTGCTTCAAAATAATTGGTGTTTACTGTTTTTCTTAAAGTAAAAGGAAGGGAGCTCCAAATTTTGGACAGGAAGGAGTAGAATATATAGTCACCAGCAGAGTTGTTAACTTTCGTAGCAGCTTAATAACACTTTCTCTTTGTATCTCAGCTGTCTACTTGGGTTATAAAGCTGAAGAGTATTTTTTCAAACTAGGGCATTTGTCTGGGTAACAGATGAGTTTGTGGGAAGTGACTAGATGGGAGAGTGTAAGGGCAAATTGTGATGTGTCCGATCATGATGACTGACAGCAAATTTTTTAACCTTATTATAGCACTGTTCCAAGAGTAAGAGGTGAATGAATTGAAGGTTAATCAAGACAGCAGTAGCTTAACGTAATGAAGGGATGAGAAGGGATTGAGCAATATTTTTTCTGACATTTTATGTGAAGTGTTTGACTCCACAGAATGCATCTAGCTTTTAGTTTCGTGGGTTTTTTTACTGCTTATTTCATGTGATAATCACATGTTAAGCTTTCTTCAATATTGACTCCTAGAAGCTTAATTTGAGTTACTAGTTCTATGCTTGTGTTGTTAGAGGAAGTGATTTGGAAATTATTTTTGTAGTCAATTGAATGCTTTGGGGGTAAATAATAATAAACATTCTGTCTTTTTAGGATTAAAGAGCAGCTGTGTATCAACAGACAGACCTCTATGCTGGAGAAAGATATTCGGGAGAGTTGATTTAATTTATCAATCCTTCTAGAAGAAAAGATGGCTGTTGAATCATCTGTGTACTGTATGATAGTAGTTTCCTTGAGATCATTAATGAATATTTTGAACAACAGGGTACCTAAAACAGATTATTTAGAGACACCTACTACAACAGGAAGGAAACAGGAGATGTCATTTTTCCATTTTACTGCTTGTTGCCTATTTGAGAGGTAGCTGGGGGACCCAGACAGCGATGTTAATGTATTTCTAGGCAAGCTAGTCTTTAAAGCAATTTCTAGTGGGATACTACTTTGAAAGCTTTGGGTAAATCTAGAAAAAGTGCTGAGACTAAGGTCGAAGAGTTTTGATATTTGTTAACAAGTTACAGAACTAAGGAGGAGCTGTACATGTACTATGAAAAGGATGGAAACCATGTTGTGTAGGGAAAATGAGGCATTTGTCAGTGAAAAAGCTGAGAATTTGAGTCTGGATACAATTCCCCAGAATTTTTGAAAGTGGAGACAGTATGGCTATAGGCCTGAAGTTCGAAAGCTCATTTGAGTTTCCACCTTTATGGAGAGGAAGAATGTAGCACCTTTTCAATAGCATTGGGACACAGCTGTCAGTGATGGAGTGGATGATCAAGATAGCGATAGGAGTGGCTAAGGCATAAGCAGCAACTTTTACATACTCAAGATGGTATGTTATCAGGAGCAAGGGTGGTAGTTTTTAAGTTAGTAACAGTTCTTTGATCACAGCAATTCAGACTGGATTGAGTACAAGTGTTTGGACAGGCTAACAAGGAAAGAGAAGAACCTGTATCGGCCTGTGCTGAGAGTTTAATAAGACAAATTACTGTTTGACATGGGTACTGAATTCACTGGTTATGCTGTCAGTTTGGTTAGATGAACTAGGTGTAGGTTGTATTGGTGTACCGGGTTTTAATAGCTGGCTGATTGTAGTCCAAAAGCTTTTAGGGCTGTTACAATTTGCTGCTTGTATATTAATACAGTAACTTTTTTCAATTGATTTTGATTTGATTTTTGGTGGAGTTTCTGAGAAATTTATAGTATTGATGGGCAGGTGTGGTTTTAACTATCTTCCATTTCTTCCATATTTTGCCTCTCTTTTTCATGAGCAATTTAGTATTTTGTTTTTGAGAGACAGGGTGTTGGATTTGATTTAATTGCTTAGAATCTTACTGGGGAAGGTTCATTTAGTATGTTAAGAAAAATTAAATTGAGCAGAACTACAGCTTCATCAAGTGGAAGGGTTTGAGGAGGCCACCAGTTGACTTATTTTTGTGCTGTGATGAATTGGTCCTTACTAAAGAAGAACATGTTATGAGCATGGTTGTACTTAATGCTGACTTTGATTAGGTTTATGATGCCTTATTGTTATTGTGAGTTTGTGTGTAATCTCATTCTCTCTCTCTCTATATATATATATATATATATATAGAAATATATATATAATCATATATATATATATATATATATATATATATATATACACACACACACATCTATATATATATATATATATATATATATATATATATATATATATATGTCCAAATGCCAGTGAACAGTGACATTTCAATTTCTAACAAATATCAATGTTTGACTTTTCATCAACGCAATACGATTACACTATATACAGACATACATCAGCATTGAGTCAAGCGATGTATCTTTCAACATTTTAATGGTACACTATATATATATATATATATATATATATAGGTTTACCTTCAAAATGTCGATTGCGTTTCACCGTTTGCTCACATTGTCAAAATTATTACGGAAAATCCAAAATGTCGAATTGTCCAAATGCCAGTGAACAGTGACATTTCCAACGCTCCACAACTAAAAACAATTTCTAACATGGGTCAAGAAGAGGGTGAGATTTTATTGTTCATAATATCAATGTTTGACTTTTTCAGCATTCGGAGTCAACGATGTATCTTTCAACATTTTAATGGTACACTATATACAGACATACATATATATATATATATATATATATATATATATATATATATATATATATATATATATACATAAACTGAAGACTCAAACAATTGTGCATACAAAGCACTACTGAGTCTGAAGATGTCAAGCTTCTGGATGAAAAGTGGCACACTCCTTTCTGAAAATCTGCTATCTGGCTAGCATTCTGCATAACTATGCTTAAACAGATCTATATAAAGAAAGCATGAAACATGTAGTAATCAACAGAGTAATATAAAATAATTGATAGCAGTACAAACCCATTTTACTTTCTCTATCTTCCTTTCTTCAGCTTCAAGTATGACCTGTAGTCTTCTAGAATGAAAAAAATAATGCAAAATTAATATATGGAAACTGAAGCACAGCGTGATATAAAAGGTGCTCATGAGCATAAATTATGAAAAGAATATATTTCAATAACTTTGAGTGGCAAGAGTATTATACAGTGCACCCAGCCATTTCATTAGCTCTACATATCTGGTTTATAAAACAATTAAACCTACAATTAAGACAATCTACTGCATAAGTAATTAGACCTACAGTTCAGAAAATTTGTGACAAGTCACAAAAATATACTATTTGCAAATTGCTATTTACTTCTTCTGGCATTGCTAGAAACAGCATTCAAAAGAAACATACTAGGACAATTTTTTTAATCTTCATTTTGGCCCTGCCCCATGTCTACTTTTACTTATGTATTGATTTCCCTCATAGGTCTGTTTGCTCCCTATATATCCCTATAGTCAAACTATGTTGTGAAGGACAAGCAACAGCTGGAGAACTCAGCTGCCATCCTTTGGGGAGGGGGCAGGAGGTGTTTTGGAAATTCCAACAACTCTACCCAGTTGGCAGACAAGCATGGTGCAATAAACATTCTGAGCTTCAGTGCAGGTATATGCTTCTGCACACGTGCATTGCTTTGTAACACTGCACGCATTCTTTGGTGGGCTCATGTCTCCATTACCTTTCTGCTGAGAAGTACACTTCTGAGCCTTCTGCCAGATACAGCTTCTGCAGCCAGGTGTGACAAACACTGCCTCCCAAAATGGATTGAGTCAGTGTAGGCCATCCGCCCTCACAATTTTTTTGCTGGTCTGCCCAGTATCTGAGCCAATAAGTGAATCCAAGTCATTTCAGCTACAGACAGGACTTCATCTCTCTGATCCACAGAGCTGGCACACATACACATTCTCTGCGCCTGAACAACTTACTTCATTACTTTTCAGTCAAAGAGTGGTATTCCTATTAAATAAAATAAAACAAAAAGTGAAGTAAATAACTATTACAAAATGGAAGAAATTAGCAGTCCAAACCTGTGTAAATATATGATAAATCACTTCTTGCACCTTAGGCCTGACTGTATAAATTAAAACACAATGTTTGCACAAGATAGTTTTTTTCTTTTTTTATAGGAAGGGTGCAGCATAAACTGAACCTTCCTCAATGTCAATATAATATCCGAATGATGACCTTCAAAAGCAGCCAAAAATAATCAGCACAATAAGTTTACTAATGCAGACAGTTAACATACAAGATCTTTAATAGACTACTGCATCACTTAATACATACAGGACTATATGAACTGCCCCTAGCTTTCCGTGTACCTCTAAACCAGTAAAGCTGAATGAAAAAAAAAAAAACAACTTCTTTAGGCTTCTCAAGGAGACTAGTGTTTCCCAAAATCTACTGTCATTGTGTTGCATAAGAAACTCATCTGATTCTATTTTGCCATATCTTAATGGATAAAACAAGCAAAGTCACCATCTCTACCCCCCCAAAAATCAAATAACCTCCATCCCTCATGACACAGAAAACAAACATCCGGGACTCCATTTAGGTGGCTGCACCTTTTTATTTCCCCATTTCCTTCTGTGTACTACATTACTTTATTACTCAGGAACTCCTAATCATTTATATACAGGATCAACACTGCCTTCGTATAAGAGGACAGCAGATGGTGTAGGGGGATAACTCCCTAACTAAAACTCAGACAACCTGAGCTTGAACACTCACTTGGGTGCCTACAGGACCTGACAGTGGAGGATCGGGGGAAAGCATCCATTGTTGGCTCATCCACTCTGGGGGAAAAGGCGACTTTGGATTGCCACATAACTGGCATCTAGCAGGAGAATTAGATGTTCATCCCATACAGCTTGAGCCCCTTGTGCTGCCATATGTAAATCAAACAAGGCAATGGGAGTTCTACATGTGGCTGTATGCTTTCGAGAAGTCAACATGTGCTGGTATGCTTCTGGGAATTCAACATATGGTCATATGTTTCAGGGAATTCGACATGCGGTGGTATGCTTCTGGGAATTCAACATGTGGTCATATGTTTCAGGGAATTCGACATGCGGTGGTATGCTTCTGGGAATTCAACATGTGGTCATATGTTTCAGGGAATTCGACATGCGGTGGTATGCTTCTGGGAATTCAACATGTGGTCATATGTTTCAGGGAATTCGACATGCGATGGTATGCTTCTGGGAATTCAACATGTGGTCATATGTTTCAGGGAATTCGACATGCAGTGGTATGCTTCTGGGAATTCAACATGTGGTCATATGTTTCAGGGAATTCGACATGTGATGGTATGCTTCTGGGAATTCAACATGTGGTCATATGTTTCAGGGAATTCGACATACGATGGTATGCTTCTGGGAATTCAACATGTGGTCATATGTTTCAGGGAATTCGACATGCGATGGTATGCTTCTGGGAATTCAACATGTGGTCATATGTTTCAGGGAATTCCACATGCGATGGTATGCTTCTGGGAATTCAACATGTGGTCATATGTTTCAGGGAATTCGACATACGGTGGTATGCTTCTGGGAATTCAACATGTGGTCATATGTTTCAGGGAATTCGACATGTGAGGGAATGCATCTATGAATTCAACATGTGGAGGTATGCTTCTCCTTAGAGGGCAGCTGTAGTGGAGTTTAAAAGAAAAGACACAAGGAAGAGAAGGTAGACCACCCCACAGGACCACCAAGCGGGCCTATTCTCAGCCACTTGTCTTGCCTCGGAGCAGATGAGCTCATTGGGATTCCTAGGCAGGACAAATATGCTGTAGGACTCTCCCCTCCCCCAAGGGATTCCTGGCTGTGGCTACTAAGGAGCAAATGGTTGGTTGCAGGTATAGGAGTCATAGGGCTTATTCTGGTTGGAGGTACAGGAGAAATTGGGCTTAAGGGTGGGTAGGGAAGGACAAACAACTGCTTTCTATCATCTTCTGAAATTTGACTGAGGTCAATATTGTCAGTCTGTGTTTCCCATGACTGCTTTGTAAATTGGATATTACTGGCCAGTGACATGAACACGTACCAAATAAAACAAAATAAAAGACAATGCAGTCTTCCTGTAAGACATATTGAAGCTGTACTGCATGGTAAGATCACAGACAAAGGGCTTTGTGATAGAAATACCGCTATTATTAGCTGACACATACTGAAAGAAGTGAAACACAAACACTGCAGGATAAAGGAATGATTCTGGATTGAGGGAGAGAAGCAAAAACTTGGGAACTCAACTGTTATCACATGTATCAGCCATCTCTCATAAGTCTTCTGACAAACACTTTAAAATTGTGTATCTTTCTTGTTCAGCTGCTGCAGAATGTAGAGTTAACACACTTTTAATTTGGCAAGAGAAACAGATTCGCTGTATAAACTGCCAAAGAAGATTCTTTACACCAAAAAAGACAAATTGTGAACTGTCTAAGTACATTCTTTGTACAATCTTCTTCTGACAATCCTAAGCAAAAGACAGGAAGACGAACAAAATAGTCAAAAGTAAACTCCACATTTAACAGCATCTCTTTTTGAATTTATGTAAAAGGTGCCCCTCTCTTTATATTGCTTCAAATATAAGTATGATGTTTCTGAAGAAGGGCAAACAATGAATGATTTTGCTTTATTTCATCTGATTTCTTTGATAAAAGATTTTTTTGTGCTAAGCATCTTTCTTTAAACTCTGCCATTGTAGACTATGTTTTTGAAATTTGTATATCATTTTCCACTCTGTTTTGACTCATGGGTATGTGTGATTGTGGTACACTATTCAGTACACTGGGCAAGACATACATCTTGGGATAACCCTTTTCACAGGGACATGTCATTTCATATGTCACAACAGGAGCACTACTAAATGTCCCACATCAGCCACTGTTCTTCTCTCACAGTCTCACACAGTCACATTTACAGTAGTTTTATGTTAAATGGTGTTCTGTAATTAAACAATAAGTCCTGTATAGGGACAATCAGACATTTTTCCACAGACCACAATAATTTTGCGTGGAAAACATTCCAGAATTTCACCAGAAGTTGCTTATAATGTCCTGATGTTGAATTTACACTTGACAAGCACAATAAGGCTGACAGACATACTCCCTTATCAACGAGACTCTAGATCATAAGGTGCAAACAAACAGCAGACAGCAACAGAAAAGGTCCAAGTCTAAAGGAGCGGCATGAAAGGCATAGTGCAGTCTGGAAAAAAAAACAGATTGTTGTTTCTCAGCACAGAATGCTTGCCACTTTGCAAGAGATGAGCCTTGGAAAATTTACATTCAAAAGGATATAAATCAGTATTAGGATTTGAAAGTTGCACAGACTGCATTCAAAAAGCTACCTGGAAGAGAGGCAACCAACATACACCAAAAAAAAAAAAAACTGCTTCATCTCCACTCCTGTACCAGCATGGATAGGAAGTACACAAATATCACTTAACAGAATGACTTACTATGTCTTCTTTCGCATAAACAGATAAGTACCAATCAGATTACTTAATATACAAGGAAGCCTTCTGCAGTGTGTTGCTTTTGTGATTTCCTATTCAGCAATCACAGCTCAGAACATTTCAGAATTTTCACCAACTCCTGTATGCAGTGGTGTACACTTCAAGCTTCCATGTTGTAATGTCAAACTGGAAAAGCACAGACAGCCGCTGCACTCCTGTTTTACTCCCCTGCAGTAAGCACAACACAAAACACAGACAGGGAAAATCAGAGAGATCAGTAGTCCATTCAGACTCAGGTGATGGCAGGAGGGTCACTTTCATGGTTAATACATATCCAGCCCATTACATCTGACTTTTGCAGTGGATGTTCCTCACAGATTAACTGATATGCGAGTATGTATCCATTATATATTACTTCACAGGCTTCCTGCAGGTGCAACTAATTAGATGAATTTCTGGCAGTAAAAATGTTAAACTACTGTCACAACAATAGCAGATAATATAATATTCTTACAGCACTGATCATGCCCCTAGTTCCATAAGACACTACTGAGATATCAATAAACAAGCAGAGGAAAAAACGTTTGGTTTAATGCATATTTTGACCTCATTTCAGACCTATTTGTATAAGTTTAGTCATAAGCTAATATTAAAAGCAGCTAGCATTCACCTGCTGCATAACAGAATTTGTTATACTTTTTCTGGTATACATATCTTTGTTGCTTGAATTAAACATCTTTTTTAGCTAGAAACAAAATAAACTGATCTTACTCTTATTGATAAAAATGAGAAAGTTCAGATCTCAATTTTATTTTGAAAACAGCTGAAATACTCTCAGTCTTTCTCTCTAGAAGCTTCTAGCCCTTCTGCAGGGATTAGAGTCAAAGAATCTCAGACCTTGTTACTGGGATACATGTGTGGCAGTTACAGCAACAAATTAAGGCTCTGAGCTGCTAATGACCTGCTTCTTGTAGTCAAGGTTACAAGGTCTGAGTCCATCCACTTCCATTTGCCTACCATGTGACTCTGAGCAAGGCACTTAAGCAGGCAGTGCTTCCAGATTGTCTGAAAAGGGACACCTGTGACCAGTGGGCTTATCCAGTTAACAAATGCAGGACAAATTAATAAATTAAATATACCTTGGTTACAGCACTCTTTATAATTGTACTTCTCCTTGGGTAAGCAGTAAGGAAATCAGTTTTGCAGTTCAATGTCCATTTTCTCTGGAAGGGGACCTGACAAACAGAAAGGAATCTCCTTTTGACTGTTTATTTTTTCTTCTTCTCTCTCTGGAATACCATTACTTCTTTTTCTGTGATAGGACCTCTCTATTTTCAATGGAAAATATCCCCAATGAGGATCATTAGGTTTTCTACCTCCTTTATTTGTCAGAATTGCCTGTTTTGCTGCATGCAGCACAGTGTTTGTTTTTCTTGTTCACTAGTGATAATTGCGTAGTATGAGCAGGACAGGCAAGCATAGCTCTAATAATGTTCAAGACCCAAGCAGGAGAAGCATTCTTCAGAGGCAGGTGAACATGAAGACTTCCTTTCAGAAGCTACTTAACCAGCTAGTGAAAGGCCATAGTTCTGACTTACATAGGGTCATGATGTGCAGAGATACCACAGGCACACAATTTCACAGTGGAATAATTGAGAGCTAAGTCATACTTAGTACATCAGCTATCTTTAAGACCACTCTCAGTGACTGGGTGGGTATTCATAAATTTGCCTCTGGGATATGCAGCATGGCTGCTCTTGACTAGGACAGCTAATACTTTTTTGTATCTTGTACATAACAATCATCTAGACTACATGCCTAATATATGCTTTAATGCCCACCACTACTACCAATATGTGATGGGCACCAATATGTGTCATCCCCACAATGGGCCAATAATAAAGCAGCCTGATCCTCACCAATGACACTGGAGAGGGACATGCACTTGAAATACAAACAGATACACTCAAGAGTTTCCAGATGCAGACCTCTCTGCATCAAGTAGAACTTCCCTTAAGAGCACACAGGGAACACATTCAGCCCAAGGTCTGGATGGCTCTGTATCTGTCATCCTCCATATCGCCAACAAGACTCCTCACTGGTACAGCTGTAGAGTTAGGTCCTCAACCGACTGTCCAAACCAAGTCCTCCAGCACCCTCTATGTAAATCCAGTGCTTCATGTCCCTGCCCCAAGTAGCTGACACACACACACACACACACACACACACACACACACACACACACACACACACACCTGGGAAAGGCTGGCACAGATTTATCTGCTGTGCCCCCTTCTGCCCAGAGTATAAGGTAGTTATCACTGCCACCAGACACTTCACAATCAGCTACTCCAAGACCTTAAACAAATGGTATCCAATTATACTGTGTAATATTAATACTAATACAAATGGTAGTAGTTCACCAAGACAGATAGGCCTTCTGGAGTGGCCCACACAGTGTCACCAAATAAATATAAGTACTCTCAAAGGTTAGATACTCTCTATGAGAACCAGCCACAATAAAAATGTTAAATATATCTAATAATAAACAATACACACATGAAATATTGAATATATATTTACAGTAAACCACAAAGTTCAGATCACAGAAAATATTGAAAAACAACACTGATGGATAGACTCATACAAATCAAGAAAAACAATCTCTAAACTAAGCTTCACTATATTCCTGACTGAATCTAAGAGAATTTACTGTTCCCTAATAACTTACTTGGGCAAGGCAGAATTCTGTGGGTGAGCAGTCTTTCCAGTCAGGCTTCCCAAACAGAGTACTCTATATCTGAGATTACTCCTTGTAAAATATAATACCCAAGATGACTTGCAGAATGACTTCATCTGGTCACCTGACTCTAGGTTTCCACAATATCTGCTTTTGAAGTTTGAGGCAGGACTTTAGCAGACTGCTACAATACACATTTAGAGCTTTTATGGCAGTGCCTAGGAGCCAGAAATACTTACAACACGCCCCTTTCTTTACAAAAGCTAACAGATAATGGCTGTTCCCAGATCTACCATTCCTGGCCCTACTCAGCACTGTGGGGTATTGTTCAATGATTTAACAGCTCATTTACATTTCCCTTACTTTTCATAAAATAAGCCAGCTGGTTAACCATTGCTGCACCAGTGTCCTCTATTAAAACACATACATTTAATTCAGATACCATACTACATGTACATTTCTCTTCATTTTAACAGGGTGCACTATTGATACATTTTAACACAATTAACACAAGCAGAGCTCACAAATACATTTTCAACACAAGCATCTGTACAAATCTGCCTGATATACAAATGACATATAATTATTTACAAAATTCCAGCTAGCTATGCTGGCACATGTCATATATCCACTGCCCTACTTCTGCCTGGCATGGCTGGCAGTACTGCCTATCATCACATATGCCTAAGAACTTACACACTTGTTAAGACATGTCAGAATCATCTACAAGTGAACTAACTAATAAAGCAGAGAATGTTGCTCCACCCAAACAGAAAACTTCACTCAGCAGATGCAAGGTCCTCTGGGACAAGGGAACATAAAGAAGCATCAAAAGCAAACCTCCTGCACGACAGCAATTGCATGGCTCATAACAGAAATGGAGAAAAACATCCAGTGAGCCAGCAAACTGTTGCCTGAAAGAAATTTATTCTGTAAATATAAAAAACATAAAAACATAAAGGTGGGGCAGTAGTTGTCTTAAATTGGTCCTATTATGATAATGAGGCCAAAAGACAACTTTCTGATAATAGATACTATTCTGAAATGGTGATTAATCCCACATTTAGGTTTAAAAAAACAGATTGATGACTTTTTGTCTAGTACAAGGAACGAAGGCATCATTACCACTGATGTTATGCATCAGCTCATGATCCAGGACTCAGCCAATCAATATATTTACTTTTTACCCAAAATACACAAGGACCCGGTGAATCCTCCAGGCAGGCCTATTGTTTCAGAGAAGGGTTACATCACCGAACCATTATCATTTATCTTACCAAACACCTTAAGCCTTTGTTATCCCTAGTATGATCACGGTTACAGGATACTACCAACTTTTTGCAAATCATTTCAGATACTCAGAACCAGACTGGTTCATGTGTACACTTGATGTAAGTGCCCTTTACACTAACATTCCTCATCAAGGAGGCCTGGAGGCCCTGGCCTATTGGCTGGAATTTGCCGGCTTATACCAGCCTGAATTCAATCAGTTTTTGGTTGGTCTTGCAGAACATGTCCTCACCAATAACGTCTTCTTTTATCAAGATATTTGTTATTGGCAAACAAAGGGTACAGCAATGGGAGCTTAGTTTGCCCCAATTTATGCTGATTTGTTTATGGCGTTTGTTAAAAAGCACATAATTTACAACAGCCACAACAACATTTATCTTGAATACATTGATATTTGGAGATGTTATTTGGACGACTACTGGATGGTATGGAATGGAGAGATCCATCAATTATCTGATTTTCTAATGTATCTCATTGACAATAAATGGGGCCTTCAGTTTACAGTGCATTATGATGTTAATACTATCACTTTTTTGGATGTACTGATCAACAGGCTACCAGATCATACATTGGGTACTGAGGTATTCAGAAAGTATCCTGAATACAATACCATCCTCCATGCTTCCAGCTTTCACCCACCACACATTGCTAGGAATATTCCTAAATCCCAATTCATCAGAATGAAGCGTATCTGTTCTGATGAATCTTCTTTTCAGGATCAGAGAAAAGATCTCACTAACAGGTTTAGATCCAGGGGGTACAAGATGGAGCATGTTCTGCAAGCCAGCAACTTGGTTGACACACTCAAGAGGGATGATTTGTTATGTTACAAGAAGCACAACACCACTGTATCACAACCCATCAGGTTTGTTACTACCTATTCCAGGAATTCAGACACTCTTATCCTCAGTATACACAGACACTGGAACATCCTACAGTGTGACCCTGAACTAGCAAACATCATACCAGACAGATGTCTTTTTTCATTTCGAAAAGGCAAAAACTTAGGTGGCTGCTTCAATCATTACAAGCATTCATATGACAACAGGCAGTCACAACTATTACAGACTACCCTTACAGGGGAACCTTTGACTGGTTGTTTTCCATGCGGTCATTGTACCAATTGTGATAAAGTGAGTAAATCTAAACAATTTACTAGTAGGAATTCCGCTACAGTTTATGATGTCAATTTTTTTGCGAGCTGCAGTACTGATTGGTTGGTCTATTTGGCTACGTGCACTTGTGAATCCTTCTACATTGGGAAAACTTCACGTCCTCTTAGAATCAGAATTTCTGAACATGCAAGTGATATCAAAAATAAAAAGGTAAACAATGCTTTATATAAACATCATCTGTTGCACAAAACTGCAAAATTTTCTTTTATGGTAATTTATGTTATAAAAGGTAACAAACTCAACAAAACAGGTTGGCACTCTATTTTAAATTCCAAAGAAAAAAAGTGGATTGTCAAACTAGGTGGATTATTCCCACCTGGTTTAAATGAACAATTCTAGGTTGAACCAATGAATTGTTAGTAGCATGTATTTAAACAGCAACATCTGATTATGTGATTTTACACTGAAGAAGGCTGTGGTTTTTGTTCCAGCCGAAACCGGTCTGGTTGTTTGCTGTTTTTATGTTTTTTTATATTTACAGAATAAATTTCTTTCAGGCAACAGTTTGCTGGCTCACTGGATGTTTTTAACATAAAGAAGCATTCATGTTCTAAAGTGTACCTCACTGCTGTCCTAACTAAAAGGGGCTTGCTTGGATTGCATTGTTTTTTGTACAGTCAGAAACTGGGGAGACCAAAACCACACCCTTTTTAGCCACTGGAGACAATGAAGATAAATTGTTATTTATCAATCATACAAAGTAGCAGCATTCTGCAATGGAATTTCCCCTGCCATATAAGGAAGAACGCATTTGCTAGTAACTCCTTCATTCCTTTCAAAACCCAGCAGACTAGTGGCAGGACTGATGAAAATGTCAGTTTCTGTTTTTTTTATTTTTTTTTTTTTTTATTGTAGAAGGCTCAGACCATACAGGACTCTAAGACTCTCTGCTTCAGGACAGAGGTGGACTTACAATTATAGGAGAACTTAGAGAGAATACGACTGTGAAGGTTTGAGACTTCATGTAAGGGAGATGTGATATTTCTTTATATAAAAATTCCACTCTATGACACCTAGAAAATACAAACAAAACTCAGTGGTATCTGGGCCTTTGTCAGTATGGTTCATAATCCACTCAACGTCCCAAACTGGAAGGCAATATGAAAAAGCAGAGCAGCAGCAAAAACACCAAACCACCTCTTCCAACAGCATACTGTCCAGACACCAGTGCAATAGCCTTCCGTGGAGATTACTGCAATACAAAGAACATTGCAATGCTACAAGTAGTGTGAAAATACAATGATACAATGGCAGAGTTAATGCAGAGTCAGTATCCAGGTTCCAACACCCCTTGGGAAAAAAACATAGATAAAACTTCTCATGTTGGTCTCAATTGCTCTAGGTTTTCTGCAGGTAAATGTCCAAGCTTGTGTCAGTTAAAAATCTCTGAACTGGTACAAGTGACACTTTTCTGTACACAACATTAGGGAAAACTAAGCTAAAGATGGATTAATGTATGACCTATATGAGGTTCTGTGGCATTTACTCTGCAAGGTTACATGGCACTCTGGATTTAAATGACATTACAGCAAAGGAAAGATGAAAAAAGAGATATCAGCAATAAGTAATGAATTGATCAAACACACAAACATATACAATACTAAAAATAATTTAATGCAGTTAACATGACACTCATATAGTACCCAAGGTTCACCAAACCACAATCTATATTTTTTCGTTGTGCAGCAGATTTTCCACCACACATAGATCAACGCACACTTTATCAAAAGTGTCTCATCAAAATCTAATGCAACATTAAAGTTCATGTAGCTGGTATGTGCTACTGTTATTGAAGGGGGGCAAGCCTCCTGTACACACACCATGAAGGGATTCGTACTGCCCACTACCAAATAAAAAACCCCAACTCCTGAGTTGTACAAATTCAGTCAAGAGGAAACACATGCTTTTCCAGAAAAACTGAGCATCTCATTTGACTGAAAATGACCATACACTGGCATCAGTAAAATCAGACACTTGATTACTTCTGCTTTGGAAGTCTGATGTTTGGAATTCTGTCCATATAACAAAAGTTTTTTTTGTCAAAAAAGTAACATTTTAAAATAAAACACCAAAGGGTCTGTAATAGTAAATGCCATTTAATATCTGAGTTCTTACCTTTGTTCTTCCACCATTCTCTCCTTTTCCAATATCCTTCTCTCCCGGTTATCAGCTTCCCTCTTCTCCTTTTCCAGCCGTTCCCTCTCCAAGCGTTTCTTTTCTTCAGCTTTTCTTGTCTTTTCCTCAGCCTTCCTCTCTTCCTCCTCCTTCTACATTTACAAAGAGAAACATATTTTAAAAACTGGAAGGTAGCATGTGCACTAAATGTAAATTTACATTCCTAACTACTTCCAAGTGTGGCTAAAGTGGAAAGATATTGATAAGATTTTTAATAAAAAAATTATTTAAAAAAATTGTATTGGTAAGCTTTGTAATTAGAGCTAAACATAGCTACATTCTCAGCTGCAATCCAGGGCAATTTGTATAGCGAATAGCTCACACACAACACATGAACACTTTTTTTAAAAGACTGACACCTATGTATACCACAGTTAGACTTGTCAAATGTCATGTCATATCTGAATAACTTGAGGAATAACATCTCAAACCTAACAAGTGAGTCACACATATCTGTTCTCGTGTGTTTCCTTACTAGATGAGGAACATTAAGTATACAAAATACAATGCATCTTAAAAGAATTAGGCTGGTGGTGCTCAGGCCATGATGGGTACTTATCCACAGAGCTCAGCTGTACAGCAATATGTATTTTTTTAGACATGTTGGTGAATGATGTAAGATTAACAATCAGGAAAGCCAATCAACGTGGCCTTGGGATTTGCATGTGACTTCAAAATGGAGAAACTGTAGAAATTCAAATAGAAATTTGATACAGTAAGTCTATGTTGCACAGAATTGCAGAAGACAAACCTAATGTCAAGAGTGTGCAGCACACTGTTGAGTATGCCAAGAGAAAAAGGAGTTCAAAGAATAAGAAGCTGCTGTAAAGTGTGTGTTGTGATGTCAAGAAGTGCAAAGAAATAATTACAAAAAAATTATCCTTGTTAAAAGCTCAGATGGACCACAAGCCATGAAGTACAGAGGACAGAAACAGATTATTAAATCATAATCTGTACAATATTGGCTTACCTGAAGGAATGAAGAGGTGCACTGTTTTATTTTTTAGATATTTCATTCTGAGACTTGGCTGACCACCCTCCATGGCTATGTGTAAACATGGAAAATGAATACAGAGTGGAAGTAGTTCTGTCAATAACAGTCAACTAAGACATTTGCTTTTGAAAATGTAGTCTCACAAGGTTGAAGTGTGAATCCTAAAGAAGACAGCTAAGCTGAAAGGTTCAAGTGTATAAGGGCAGAACCTTATATGTGTGGAGGACTTTGTCTACAAGAGATATAGTCAATAACATCATGAATTTGTGACGGCAGTCTGGAAATGGCACCAGGTCAACAGTCAAGTGCAGTGATACTAAGGATGTCCTAACAACAGATGATCTGGTCCCTCCTAAAGGCTGAAGAGGTTATCTAAGCACTACCACAAGACCTTCAAAGATAGTGGATGAACCCAGGCTCTCTCAATTACACTGGTTGTGCTGCCTGATGTGGATGAGAATGTCTTCAGTGGAGACTGCCTCACACCTTCAATAATTCAACATAATGCTTGAGTTTAACAAATACCCCACTCTGAGTTGGCGCTGGAAGAGGGGGAGGCTAAGAGACAGAATGAGGAAATCCTGAGAGACAGACAGTTTTTCAATTAAGACCCAAGAAGAAACAAAGATGGTATGAGTGGACATGGATGTCCAAAAACATTGCACTATCAATTCTGACTAGCACAGAGCTGGTAAGAAAAGTAAGAAAGGAAGCCAAAAGGATCAGACTGACAATAACAGTGATGCTACTTACAGGTTGCTAATTGCCTACACCAAACCTGTGTAACGAACAACACCAATGTATGTAAAGAATCAGCAAACATTTATAGTGGGGTCTGAGTGTCTAACCATGTGATCTAACAACATGCTTATCCTGTAACCAGAAAGGAACATTACTGTTGTTCAGGTACCTTCTTGATATGGCTAGAAGGTCTACAGAGGACTATCTGAAAGTTCCATTTTTTTTGTGTATTTATGTGTGTGTGCGTGTGTCTGCCAAACATCAAGCCTCAAAGAGGTCATAATTCTGGTAGCCAGGATGATGCTTTGTACTCACACAAGCATTTAGAAATTATAGCAATTTTTATGAATCAAACCCTCACTGCCAAGGTGATGACAGCACTTGCATCACTGATACTCTACTTATACACTTGTCCATGCATGCCTGCTACCCCATATGTGCAGTCAAGGGCTACCATCATCAACTTGGTTGGCCATGTTCACATCCTCAAAATCCAGCTTCCATGGCCTGAAAGGCTTCTACACTTTAGTGGGGCCTTGGCAATGGAGCCATGATGCAAGAAAGGCAAGAGCCATCATATCCCACATGATGGACAAATTTATCATTACTGCCTCCATCATCAAGCACCTGAGGTGCTAGTGGAACTTGGGTCTCTGGGCCCTAGTCAATATAGAAAGATGGATGCGACTGACAATCGAACAGGATATGACTGGACTCTGCCCACAACAGTGCTCTTAGATCGTAAAAGCAAAATGAAGGATAGCTCTTGTTTGGCTCTATAGATAAATGCTTCTCTTCTTCCTTAAGTATGAAATGAAATATGTTATGAGCTTCTGTTTTTTTTTTCTTTATTATTGAAACTTTGGCTTATTGTAAGCTATGTAACTTTGTTTTTAGGAAAATGAGCTTGGCAAACCTCATAAACCTGTAACTGAAATGCTGCATGAAAATTACCACTGCTCTGGTAGTTTCCATCACTCTAAGACAGTAACGATGTCAGCAGTGGTCCTGTTAGTACTGCTCAGAATGCGCAATCCTCTGTCCAGTGCAATTCTGATAAAAGCAGCAATAAAAATTATTTCATTTCAGCTTCTTTACATCCTTTGGAAAACTCGGCTCACTTCTTTCCAAACCATATCACTACTGAAGAATGTAGATTTTTTTTTTCTTTTCTTATGAGGGCCACAAGTAAACAATTCCAAAATGTCAAAATAGTACCACACTTTAATATAATGCTGAGGCAAAAGCCACTATATATTATTTTGGGTGGAAGTGTTTTCAGCCATACTCCTGCTTGACCTGTATTATACTATGTAAGTTAGTTTGCACTTTCATTATCCACTTGGCCCATAGTTACATGATAATGTCCAGAGCTGGTATTATCCAAATACGCTCAGCTCCTCACAAAAGCCACAATATAACATACTCATTCAAAGCAGCATTCAGTTGTTTGTAACAATGTCAAATGGAAACAATTTGAAAACTCAATAATCCTTTTAATAATACCACTCTCAGCAGCGTCTAATAGATCATAAATGTTTAATCAGAGAAATGATAATGTTTACATAGATTATACCAGCTACTGTAAATATATCAGAACTTCCCACTAAGGATGCTGACAAAATGGATAACTATGATGTCAGCCTTGAAACAAGGCTGCCAAGTAATTTCTGTGCCGTGAATTTCTATACTGAGTCTTTTATGCAAGTCAGAAATGGCTCACACTTTTGACCCACATGACTAAGGCCACAATAACACAAACTGAATACAATATAGACAATGGGGGTCAATTAGTTGGCATTATACATGCCCTATCTACATAAATTACAGAAAAGTTGCTAAAATGAATGCCAGAAACTAACAATATAAAAATGTAAACAATCTATGTGTTTGCACAAAAATATTTGAACACTTGGTATAATAAAAAAGATTAAAAACATTAACATCAAAGTAATTTCTTAACTCAGTTGTATAGATGTATAGTCTCTATGTTTTGGGGGTGGGTGTATATAAAAAACACTGATCACTGATATGGTTTGTGTGAAATGAGTCATTGTGGACAGAGTTTCTACTTCATCACAGTCAGACATCTGAGGTATGAACAGGCAATACTATTGCTGTAAACAGTGGGAACAGAAGGAAACAATGAAGGTAACCAGCCCCCGATTTCACTTGATCACATTTAAACATTGAGTTGGCCTGCCAAAGCTACACACATATATCCATACATATAAATATTCCAGGCACAAGCAATACTGTCCTTCAAGCCTGTCAATATAGCAAAACAGTTATTCCCTTAACACATTTTCAGGTTGTTTTTAAAAATATTGAAATTAGTGCTTACTTTATTGTAATCTGGTAGTCTATTCTAGTCATCATCTTCTCTCTCAGACAACCAATTAGTACACCTTTCATTTCTATACAATCTTCTACACAGGTCGACTGATGATTCTCTACTACTTTTTGATAACACAAAAAATGCATCCACCTGCACTCGCTGATCAGAGGTAGTTGTCTCTAAATGTCCAATAGCTCTTGACAAGGTCTTCTCTTACATGTCTGCATGAGACACTGTATAAGTTCAAATATTTTAGTCTTTCATAACTTAAATTTTCACATCCATGAATGCCCTTGGTATATTTCTGCTGCACTCTTTCTAATTTACTTATAGTTGTTTTCTTAAAATATTTCCATATTTCCTCCATACACAAGTTTGGGTATAATGTAACTCACAAATAATGAGTTCATCATTTTTGATTTTCTAGACTCTATAAAACTTTTTATACAACATATAGCTCTATAATTATTAACCCTCTGTTGATATGATTAGAAAAACTCATAGCTGGATTCATCCATATACCCATGTCCTTAAATGAATTTACAATTTCAATCTCTGTGTGCTGCATTAAATATATACCTCTCAATCTACATCTCCCAAATTTCATATGTTTAGTTTTTGATGTATTAATCAGCCTATTATTCCTCTGAGCCCAAATGGTCAATGTATTCAAGTTATTTTGCAGACATGCCTACAGTGCATCTATTTTCAAGTCATACACATACAGACTGTAGAACACCTCAGACGAAAAACATAGATATTAAAAACACAGCCTAAACAAGTATGGGCCTAGAACAGAACCATGTGGGACACCCTGACTGTATCCCAGAATTTCTCTTGTCCAACTTCTGTATATTTGCCATGTCCTATTTGTACCCCATGCAGCAATCCATCTTATAAAGAGTACATCAATACCAAGGTGTTTTAATTTACTGATCGGTGTTTTGCATATGACCCTATCAAATGTTCAAGTTTTATGTCTAAATTACATCACAGTTAAATTTTTAATTTATAGCTGTTATTATATTGTAATAGAACATCATGTTACAGGTGGTTATAGACCTATTTTCAAAATAGGCATGCTGCTATTTGGTTTGAAGTCCCAACCTTTCCAATTTTGACAATACATTATCCAAAATAAACTTCTCCATTATTTTTTCCACATCATGAAATTAAACTTATAGGCCGATATGACTCTGGGTTTGTCCTACTTACCTTAAAGATAGGTTTAATTAGTGCAAGTCTCCAGTCTTGAGGAATCTCTCCATATTTAAATAACAGTGAATAACAGACATAATGGTACAGCAAGTTCATGCCGAAGTGTTCTCAGGTCATTATAGTTTCATAGTTTCATAGTTTAGTACTAGGCTATCTGCCCTGGGGCATTTGTAAGCCTAGCCACAGTGATGTGACTTTCGCCACCCCATGAAATGGTACAAAAATGCACAGAATAGACTTAGAATACTGTGCCTCTGTCTAGTAGTGACACAGTGAAGGTCCCCTTATATACTAGAATTAGTTTACTGTGTCCCTGTCTAGTAGTGACACAGATGTGACCCCTGGGGTAAACTTACGATCTTCCATCCACTCATCAAGATTGAAGAGAGTCAGTGAGGGGCTTTGCCTAACATGAACTGGGATCCAGTTCCAGAGCATGGGAAGCCTCTGGGTTATGAATCTATCCCTCCAGCATGTCCTATTCATACTTGTACCAAGGTTTAAGTCTTTAGCTCTCGTGGTTCTGATGGATTTGGATTTTTTGAGGTGGAGCATTTCCATCAGTTCCTGATTGGACATGTCCTTGTACGTCAGGCAGAGATCACCTCTGAGCAGGCGGTATGCTACTGAATAGAGTTGGAGTTTCTTTAGTCTGGCAGAATAAGACATATGTTGGAGACCCTTGATCCTCTTGGTGAGGTACTTTTGTGGTCTCTCCAGCTGTTGCAAATGCCGGGTGAGGTACATACCAAATGGGGCATTATACTCAATCATGGGTCTGATGAGGGAGGAGTATAGGGGTACAATGACATCCTTGGATCTGGATGTGAATCCCTTCATGATAAGGTGTGCAAGGTAGAAAGTTTTTCTAACCACTTTGGCAACGTGGGTGTCAAATGAGAGGTCGCTGTCGACTTGGGTCCCTAGGTCTCTGATTACTTTTTCCGTACTCAGTGGGTTGCTGTCTATGTGATAATTTGTGGGTACTTTGTTTTTCCCAAAGGGGATGACTATACATTTTTTGGCATTTAGTTTAAGGCCATGACTCCGGCACCAGTTGTCTGTTTCTGTGAGGCCTTTTTGTAGGATGTATGTGTCCACTGGTGTATCGACTATGGTGCCTAGTTTGCAGTCATCTGCGAACTTTGTCAGCCATAACCCTCCCATGTTTGCTTTAACATCTGAGAAATACATGCCGAACAAGAGGGGTCCCAGGACAGATCCCTGTGGGACACCACTTGTGACTGGCTTTGAGTCTGACATAGCTCCAGCAATTTCAACTTTATGGGTTCTGTCCTTTAGCCAGTTTGCAAATCATCTAGTGACATAAGGGTTTACTTTTATGCTGTTGAGCTTATCTATGATGCCTGAGTGGGGTATTGTGTTGAAGGCCTTAGCCAAGTCCAGGTAGGCTGTATGGACTGCTTTGCCCTCATCAATGGCTCTAGTGACTGTTTCGAAAAAGTCAACCAAGTTCAAAAGGCAGGATCTGCCCTTCACAAAGCCGAACTGGGTGGGGTCAAGTATCTGTAGGTCCCCAATGTCTCTGTTTATGAGTTCCATAATGATTCTTTCCATAGCTTTGCAGACCAGGCTATTTAAACTTATGGGGCGGTAGTTCCCAGGGTCTGTAGAGGTACCTCCTTTGTGGAGTGGGACCACTGTTGCTGTACGCCAGTGTTCAGGTACATATCCTGTAGTAAGGCTAAGGTTAAATAGCATTTTTATGTGTGGGTTTAGCTCCTCTTGGAGTTCACGTAGCACGCAACTCAGGATACCGTCAGGTCCCATTGATGCTGTGTTTTTAGCTTTGTTGAGGGCGGCTCTCACTTGAACATCTGAGATGACAGGGAGATTACATTCAGCTGGGATAAGTATGTCTTCTTTTGGGGGTGAGGGAGGGGAGAAATTTGCACTGCACCTGTCAGCCAGAATGTTGGCAATATCTGTGGGTTCAGTATATTTTTTTGTTATTGTGAATTAACTCTGAGCATATCTGAGGGTTTCCGCCCAGGTTTCTAACATAGCTGAAGAAGGCTTTGTGGTTATCTTTAGTGTCTTTAGCGATTTTTCTCTCAAAGTTGGCCTTGGATGTTTTTATAAGAGAATGTAGTTTTCTGCTAGTGTTGATCAGAGATGTCTTCCCTTTATGGGATTTTGCTCTGTCGTGCAGTAGCTTCCTTCTTTTGTTATACAATTTGTTAATGGCTGAGGTCCACCAGACAGGACGCTTGCCTTTGGTGGAGAGGGACTTGGATTTATTTGGGATTGCATGATCCATGCATTCTTGGAGATGTCCATAGAAAGCATTTGTTAGGGATTCAGCATTGTGGGATGTGGTATCCACTGGCCCAGTGGGCTTAAAGGATACCATCTCAGTCTTAAGAAGAGTGAAGTCTGCTTTTGAGAAGTTTTTCACTGTGGTCTTTTGTGCTGGGGGTGGAGGTGGGATATGTATATCCAGGGTGATTAGTTTGTGGTCAGATCTCACTAGTGAGGGGTATACCTCCAGTGTGGAGCATTTTGTCCCCATGCTTGTGATGATCAGGTCTAGTATATTATCTCCCCTAGTGGGAGAGGTGACTAGTTGTTCCAGTGCATTTGAATTTATGAATTCCAGGAACCTTTGGGCTAGGGTGTTAGGGCTAGAATAATGTACCCAATCTATATTTGGGTAGTTGGAAGTCTCCCAGTATGATGGTATTTTGTGATACATTCATATCCTCCAATGTCTTCAGGAAGGCTGAGTGGGGTTCCTGAGATTGGGAGGGTGGTCTGTAACATGCTACCAGTTGTATAGCAGTTTTGCCTATGGTTAGTTGCACCTCACTGTGCTTTACTTGGGTCCATTTTGTGTACATAGTTCTTTTTCAATATAATCTAATTTCATTTCAGTATCTGAGGTTACCTGGATGTTACTAGGATAAAGTGTCACCCACTTTGTGAAGCCAAACTGCTTTGCATAAGAATTTGGAAGTATATCTATAATCTGTGTCAGGGATTACATTTTAGACTCTACAGAAAGTTTATCAATTTGTATCTCTTTACTCCTATCACATCTTATGTACATATAAAATGGTTTCCAACTAGGCTCAGTATCTTTACATAAATCTCCTTCAATTTTTTATTGATCTTGTCTCACACTATGATTAACACGTCTGTCTGGATTGTTTATTTCAGTTTTCAAGGGCTAGTGTATGTCTGTGTGAAACAAGATTAAATATATTACAGTAGCTGTTATTTTGTTTTCACAGTCAGTCATCTGATACACAGTGCTAGAGGCAGTCTGTAGTCATATTTGGCAGGCATAGTGTCATTGCTGGTATGATGGGGATTGAACGTGTATGATTAAACTACTATCAGATATTTTATGTGTGGATATTTTATGCCAACTCTTCACAGTTAAACAAGGTATACTTATCAGAATGGGCATATTTGGCTGTCAGTCTGTCAACAAAAATGACTGAAACTACTCTGTATCATAATGTACCAGCAAAGAGACAACACAATGCATACTTTGATTGGACTTTGCTAGTCATCTCCATCATTCCCCTTTTTTGCCATTTTTACACAGGGATGGGGTGTCACAATAAGTGTTACTATATTACTATAATTTCACAATACATTTGCTGCAAATGCCTGTATATTCATTCAAAACAAATATGCATATTTTATTTGTTTACAAATGTAAATACATTTGCATATCCTATAAAATTATAAATATACAGAGTCTTAAATTCTGTATTATCCTTGTTTTCCAATAAGGGAATGTGTTATCACACTGCAAGTGAAGTTACTGTCAGAAATATATATTTGCTAATTTGTCACTGCATCAGATCAAAAAATTCGTACATATTTTCCAGGGAAAAGATTTTCCGGGTGACTAGATTTATGTTTGAGGCCCCCTCAAAAATTATGTCATGCAGTCTCAAACATTTCAGGTAGATAAATGTGAGTATACAATTTTATCTCAAATCAGCATCTAAGTGTATGTTTTATGTCTGCATTATATCATACTATTCTGAGATGTCTACCACAACATTTCAAATACTTTTAGACATATGGAGCAATACTCCTAGATAACATCACTAGAGTTTTGGGCAGCCTATCATTAGCCATTTGGTTCGTAATAAATGTTTGTTTTTTCCAGGTTGTATGTGAACAGACTCATTAGTGTGTTAAGAAATTATAACCACAAACACATCTAACAAATCTGATATTTCTATCATTTTGTTAGTGACATCCACACATTTCAGATGCTGTTGTATCTTTTCTTTTAGCAGTGTTTGCTCTCAAAAATGGATTGTGTTAAGTTCAATATCCACCAGTCTTTTCCTGAAAATGTTATATTATACTGAAGAAATACAAACATTTACATTCAAATGTAGTTTCAAATTTAGGTCCGAATGGCCATCAGAAACTGATTAACATTTTCATAAAGAAAAAGTATGGCTATCTGATGTTTTCAAACTAACAAATATGAAAAAAAAAAAACTATCACATACATATGCATACTGTTGTGGTGACTTTAGGTAGAAAGGAATATGCATTTTCCTATAAAAGTGGTTGTTTATTTTGTTATATATTATGACAAAGTTTGACATTAAACTTATTTTTTCTTAAAATTCAAGATACAGGTGCTCCATTGCCCTTCATGGTAGAAGTACAATTTTTTTAAATAGGTAATTACGTGTTTGTGTGTGTGTGTGTGTGTGTGTGTGTGTGTGTGTGTGTGTGTGTGTGTGTGTGTGTGTGTGTCTGTGCATGTGTGTGTGTATGTGTATATGTGTGCAAGCATGTGCATAGGTTTTGGTTTCTTCATATTATATCACTGGTTTACTTTTTTAAAAATGATATGTTTAATTACCTCTGTGTTTCTGATTTCTTACTTTAATATTTTTTATAGCCATCTAAGCTTGTCAAAAAGTGGTGTGTCCTGAAAGACTGCAGGTATATTTTTAAAAAAAATAGTTGTGTGTGTGTGTGTGTGTGTGTGTGTGTGTGTGTGTGTGTGTGTGTGTGTGTGTGTGTGTGTGTGTGTGTGTGTGTGTGTGTGTGTGTGTGTGTGTGTGTGTTTGTGTTCTGCTCTACATGTGTGAGTATATCTTTACCTATAGTTATATCTACACCTGTCTACATATAAATCTATATCTATCTATATACAGTATATAATACACCCCAACCCACACACACACACACACACACACACACACACACACACACACACACACACACACACACAGTCACATGCACATGTGCAATGAGTTGCTGCAAATGTGTCTGAAAGCAAAAAAAATGAAATATATGAATGTAAGCATTGTTTACATATTTATTCATTCGTTAGATCACAACCAGACATCTGACATGTACAAAGTAATTTTGTAATTTTGCTGTAATTAGTGGGCACACACACACACACACACACACATATATATATATATATATATATATATATATATATATATATATATATACACACACACACAGAAGGTTGTAAAGGGTTGCACTCTACATACGTAATAACAAGGTAAAATATAGATTTAGGATAGTACAACATTGTTCTCTAGAAGCATACTGTAGCTGTTATTTATGTGTTCATTTGCTTGCATTGGACTGAAGTATAGGTGTCTGACAGTAATGGGTTTTCAATGTCTGCAGTGTGTGTGCCTGACAGTGACAGGGGTTGCAGTGACTTACAGTGTGTCCATCTGACAGAAGCAAATTGAAATATGCAGTTGGGTATGGTCTGCTTTTCGTGGGATTCATTCATATCACTGTTGTATGCATGCATTAGGAACTCAGCACATTTTTGAGGAGGAGTTTATTTTGGACTTTTTTGACAAGTTGTAGTGCTGTTAGAAACCATTATAATATGCACTGCAGTGCTGTACTCATACCAGTGATGCGACTCTGAATGTCAAGTTTATTGATCTTTATGAATGTCTTCTTTGTTAAGATCTTAGGCAGTATCCACTTGGAAGCATTGTGTAAAAACATTTCATAGGTGTAGCAGGCATAAAAGTTCAGAAATGCCTTGAGAAAAAAGAATGTGGTCATTAAGAGAGATACAGTGATTTATTTTCATTCAAAATTATGAATATATGCAGTACTAATACTTTGATTAGTAGTTTGCCCTACAAGGAATTTAGATCATACTTCATGGTACTACATGAACACTTACATAATGCTGGGGAGTTGCTCGCTGCTACCTGCAGTATAAATAGCACTGCTATGTAGATATTTATACCCATTCAGCAATGAATATATTTATGTATATGCCCACATTTCATGCAAATATGTAAGGCACTGTCCACACCGCAACATTTCACAGGACATTTCAGTGTACAGCTCGGGAATGTCTGCTGACCAAGCATAGTGGTCAGTATGCAAGAAAGTGATATTTATTTGTGCCATATTAATATTTATACTAATTATTTGACCCAGAAAGTGCATACATGGTTCTTTGTGATATTCAAAGGATGCTTACATAATGTTACAAAATTTGTTGCTGATACATGCTGTCTGCCTACCACCAATCTGCAGATATTTCTACTTCTTTAGTGATGTACATCTGTATGCATAAATATCATATTTCTGTAAACATCTCGGGTATTGTTGATCTGGATGCATTGTGAGACAGCATTTCACATATCCAGTAGAGGTCAGGAATGACTCCTCAGACAAATTGGGTACTTAGTACCAAAGAAAATGTGAGCCATTTTCCAGAAATATTATGAATATATGCCACATGTAATAATTCTGTTAGTAACTTGAATCAGGAGGTAATTATATGATAATTTATGGTATCAAATAAAAGCGCAGTCAGTGCTGGAAAAACTTTCTACTGATAGTTGGTGTCTAACTAGCATCGCTTGATAGATATTTACATTTATCTGTCCAGGAAATATGCATGTTTACACTTAGGGATATGTAAATGCATTTGTCCATGAAATATGAAAATGTGCATATAATTCATAATTAAACAAATATATCAAAAATGGAACAGCAGCTACAAAACTGCTTTGCAGCAACTTTAAAATCACATCTGCTCTGCTTCACAATAATGATATTATTATAGCAATTTTACAAAAGTGTGATTTTATATTGAACAAGTAATTAGATAACATACATTTTAGAATTACAATTATAAAAACAACTATTAAAATCTCTCTAGCCATAGAAAATAGACTCCAACTATCAGTGTGACTTTTGTTCATGTAGATGTGGTCTTCAATTTGCATATCTGGCTGCAACCTTATGTTTAAAACTTCCATATGAGCACTTCATCAAGTACCCTATTCAAGGCTTGTCCTAAGCAGTAAAATGACATTCACCTGCACTCCCTGATCAACAACCCTGGGCACACAGTCAACAGAAGTTAAAAGATTTAGGGTATTACAACACTGTTCTCTAGTATTCAGAAGACTTTTGTGATGAAGCTGCCCTTTGTGTAGTAAAATGCAGCAAGAAAGATGGTGTCAGAATGCCATGCAGCCGGATTCACTTTGAATCACTTAATGTTCAGAACATCAACGTTCTGATCATCGAGACCAGAACATCGATGTTTAGAACATCGAAAGTTCAAAATGAACCATAAAAAAAAAATCACAAACTCTATGTGCCCCCCACAGACCCCCTACTTTAATATTCCAACTCCGAGATCGCACTACAGTGGGGTAAGGGAAATCTCCCATTTACCGCTATATGCGGTAGCACTAAACGGGAGATTTCCCATACCCTACCTGCAATGCCAACACTCACATGGCACACACACACAACATGCAGGGCACCTTGCTGCACTGCATACACACCCAACATTCCACAATCTCACTTACCTGGTACTTCCACTTTAAACCTTCAATGCTCTGAACATTGATGTTCTGGTCTCGATGATCAGAACGTCGATGTTCTGAACATTCAATGATTTAAAGGGAACCTCATGCAGCCATATTACATCATTCCTTTTTTGGCACAACAGAATAAGCCACCAGCCCTGCCTTTACCCAGCCCCCCAATAAAAACATGCACATAAAAATTATTAGACTTGCTGTGAGATTTTTTAGTATACCTTAGAAGGACAGAGCTACTAATGTCCTGTACCTGATAGGACCAAAACAAGCTCCTCAAGGAAGAGCAAATCTGCCTAGTGGACAACTGCCATTAACATGCTTTATAATAAGAGGAAGAAATTGCTGTCTAACAGTAACAGGGAACGAGCCCTAAACTGGAAACACTCCATCCTCAGCTTAAACAAGCAAATAAGACTTCTTTTGAAGTCCTCCAAAGCAAACTACAAATCCAAATTAGCTTCCTCAACTAAGGATAACCATAAGGCATTCTTTAATTACATCCATAACCTAAAAGGAAAGGCCCAAATTTGTGCTGAACTGGTAGTTAATGATACCACATATACTGAGCCTGTGGGACATAGCTAACCTGTTGGCTGAGAGGTTCTGTGAAAAATTTGTTCACCTTTCTCTGCCACATGTACTCCATGACATCTCTACCACATGTACCCTACCTTGTATCTCTGAAGAGCAGGTCATAAATGCCCTCTCTAAGGCCCCATTTAACTGGAACAGAGTTAATATCCTGACTCTAACAAAGAGGAAACAGGACAATGATAAGCATGCCTATACTAGTGATGCAAAGGCTTGCCCAAACAGGCAGCCTAACTTAACAGTCTAGAACACTAAAAGGCATCTTCTCTCTTTCCAAGAAAATCTGGTTTATACTGTACAGTCTGTGGGATTGACTATTTGTCACTGTCTGCATTTGTTTTCTTGGATCACATTAAAGAATGAATACACACTGGCATCCTTCCTGCTATGCTGTAATATTGCAGTCACTGCAACACTCCTAGATACGTCTTTCACAGCACATGCTGGACATTCTCCAACACTCTGCAGGTTAAAACGAGAAGCCCTCATGTTGTTTGTTCTTCTCTTCCACGGTCATCTCCTGATTAGTCAAGGTAGCACTAAAACATGTGTACCATTTGACTCACTGATCCCAAGTTTCCAATGTTTCTGAAAAGAAAGAACCTAGAACATTTTTGAAGTGGGTGTTATTATGCAAAACAAATGTGTGAGCTGACTACATTGGTTAAATATAACGATATGAGACTTCTGTGGCTGTGTGAAACCTAGAAGTGTTACTTACCTCAGCCAGAGCCCAGAATCGTTCCCTGTTTAACCTTCTCATCTCCACAGCAGCGTTTGTCTTCATATACTTTGCACCCTTTGTAAAAGAAAACAGACAAAAGAAGATGAAAATACATGAAATATTAGATAAACAGAAATACAGACAGCCAAGCACAATATGCAGTCTCTGTGTTGTGAGTGTAATACATTTTAACTGAGACACACAACTGCACAACCATTTCTTTATCAAAAACAAAACTGGCTTTGACAACTGGGAGAATGAGAAGCAGAATGCAGCAGGCTATTATAGGTTGTCTATAATCCTATGCTAGGACATTTACCTAGCCTTTTCCCTAAACTCACTCAAGACACTGCACATAATTTCCAAGATAGCTACAGATTTCTCCTCCAAACTGAACTAGGTCTTGGTATGTACTGTATTTTATCTGTATCAAACTGAGCCTTCTTTCACTTAGTTTTGCATTAGTTTTCTCCCAAAAAATACACATAAAGAACTCAAAAATCAGATCTAGCCAAACTTCAGGTTTTGGATTCTGTAATCTAACCAACTATTTTGTGGCTAATCCCAATCTTACTAATAAATCAACACAAGCAATATTTTATTGACAATGACTTCTACTGTTTTCATGCTCATTAGCCTGTATGCCCAGTGTGGCATGCTGAAATACATTACTACTCATTTACATTTATAACTGCTTTGTTACCTTAAAAAAATATGTCATATAGTTTCTCAAGTTGACATACTAAGCTGGAAGTGATCTTTTATTAAAGGGATTGAAATCTATAGTACAGCATATCTTTAGTGTACAACAGGCTTTGTATCCTCGTATTTTCAGAGAAACTGGACTATTTTTCATATCAGACTTTCTTACCACAGTGTCTTCAGAACCAATCACACTAGCAGATCTCCCAAAGCGCTTGGTAGTTGGTGGGATGTTAGAAATTACTTTGTGAATGGCATCAACAGTGACATCATCAATCCTTCGGGCTGGTAAGAAAACATGTGCTTCCTGAAAAGCAAACAAGGCAATACTATAAAAAGGATAACAGATTGTCCTCTATAAAATCTTTAAAGCACAGTTGCTAAACAAAATGTGAAGCACCATCCACATTTATTCAAAGTAATAAAACTGGGTGCCAATCAGTTCCTGTTAGCTGGTAGAACTGTGTCTACAAACTAAAAGCTGAAGAGCCTTCCAAAGAACCGACGTCTGGGACTGTCGGTTCCTCCATTTTATAATTACAACCTTCCCAAATACTAACCTGGCACAGTCTAACCTTCTCTTAATAGTGCGTTTGTTAAATCTAGCACAACATCCAACAACGTCGTGCTCAGGCCCTAAACAAGGTATACACAAAGTATGGTAATCCCTATGAGGTATCTGTTTCCCACAAGAAATACAGTTATTCACTTTTCTGACATCCGGTTAAATACTGAGGCAAGAAAAACCAAAATATTCCCTAACGGGTACTTAGCCCAACTTTGATTCGGTCTGAAACTCTGACTTCAGAAACTTTCAAATTGCTTCTGCATCGGACCGGACTACCCCAATAGTTAGGACTGCAGCAATGTGGAATGAAGAACATCTAAAAGCTGAAAAAATTGCAAGAGATACTTTTTTCTTTGTTTTATACGTTATTTTTATATATTTGCATTTGCTGATCAAGCGAAGACTACTGATCACATCCCATTTTCAGTGAAAGCCTACAGAGTAAAGCTCTACACAAGAGATGTATATTATCAAAACAATTTAATGAATACAGTTAAACTCATAACTAAGAGATGCAATCAGTGTCCATGCTCAGTAAACCAGTGATATGTAACATATGTAGGTCACTCCAATATACGATTACTTTATATATTAGTTACCCGTATAAGCCCACTGGACACCAATGTCCTTTCTCAAGGGCAACTGCAGAAATACTGACAAGCTAAGTGACATGCTCAAGAGTCACAGCAGGCAAATGAAACTGGAAGGAATCAAACCCTGGACAGTGGGTTACAGGAAGCAGGGGATTCATATTTCAGAGCTTTAAACCTCTGCGCTAACTTTAGAACAAACAGCTGGGAGACAGACTACACTCATAAGTACAACGTCATATGCAGTGTCATACCATCACAATATAAAACAACACAGCATGGTGACTGAAAAGTCACAATAACAGAAACAGACTACAAACAGACAGCCTTTAAAATGAATATAATCATTAAAGACATGTCAAGTGAGAAACTATAGCAATAATTTTATCATTCATATACAATATGAACTGTACTATTTCAGTAAGAAAAAATAACTTCAGATGTACACAGCCTGATATGTAATACTATGTTTTACAACAATAAGAAAACCATGGGATGCTGAGCTTCCACATGTAGTCCCAGTTAAAGAAGAAGAAGTGGTTTTACATGCATTTCTGAAAGGAATTTTATCTGTGATCTGCCTTACAGAGAGTGTGAGACATCTTCCCAACTTAGACACTGTATTACTGAACATACAACACATTAAAGAATGCATAAGTTAATGGCCTGAGTCAGGTGTGCATCGACGGAATGATCCGGTAAATTTTAACATTCAAACCCCTCATGGTCTAACTAATCACTTTCAAAGAAAAAGCCCTAGTTAATGGAACTGACTTTCTAGTAACCTGTGTGTGTGTTTGTGTTGATCACATATGCATCTGAAGCTTCAGCTCTATGGTTCTGACTAATATTTATGAACATCCCTGGAAAAATTATCCAACCCAGGAGGCAAATGAGAAAGAGATTCCAGTACACATACTATGGGAAGAAACTGAAACATATACACAAGAGTAAGAGGAACTTTTACCAAACTTATTTAATAATTCTAAACTATGCAATGGTAGGCACACAAGTAATTTTTGCCGATCTGCAAAACATTGTAGAAAGGGGCAGAAACTTAACTACTAGCTACTGATGTAGAAACAAGAAAGAAAAAAAAGAAGAAACAGTGCCATATCTCCCACAGGGGAAAAGGGATTACATCTAGATATATAATCCAGAGGATTACATAAAGGATTACATCTAGATGCATAATCCACAGGATTATGTAAGGAACTACATCTAGATGTACAATCCAGAGGATTACATACGCAATGTTTATAGAAATGCAGTATCTCCTGTACATGGAGATGCCAGTACATAGATAAAAATATAAGTCTAAGCAGTAAAACCTACTTTAGCATTCCATAAATGCAGTAGAAGACTGCAAAGTATAGAGAGTAATATCTAATAGCACAGTAGGGAGGAACAATGTCTAAGGAAGACAGATACTGTTGCCATTTGATTAGTCATCTGGAATCTACTGTCTCAACTGGTCTGCTATGATATGCTTCAACTTTCTGCAGTGACACTTAAACTACTACTTATACTACTCTTTAAAAATCAGCCAGTGGCAGCAAAAAAATTGTCCCTTTTGCTATAACAAAACATTAGAATAAGCTTTTATTTTGAATACAGTTTGCAACAGCAAGTTAGAGGGCCGGTGGACTGAGACATTTGCACTGTAAACAGTATATTTCAAAATGTATAAACCAGATAAGAAACAAGCATAACCTCCCATTCCCTCTTGTGATTAGCAGTGTTCAGGGAGGATAAAACCGCGGCCCCACCCCAGCCAGCTAAAACAAAAAGCAGTAGAAATCTAATATTAAACAACAAAGCATGGAGGGTAGGGTCCTCTAGTTTGTAATCTTGGAAACGTCTTCAGTAAGTGGTTTTTGGCCTTATTCTTCTCCAATTTCACAATCCCAACAAAAAAGGGATCTGGGATTGTAAACCCCATGCTGCCTTCATCCTCATCCACGTGTACAGGATCAGTGAATATCACAAATCAGTTGGGACCACAAGAATTGGGGAACAGCTCTTACTTAGCCCTTGGTAGACTCTACCTTGAATATAGAGATAAACTGGGTGATGAGCTGTGGCCACAGCAGCACAAGCAACCTTACCTTTACTTACCCTATGGTGTACAAGCAGCTAAATGCTTCCCAGCATCATCAGGCTGCATAGATAACAAGTGTGTGTGTGTGTGTGTGTGTGTGTGTGTGTGTGTGTGTGTGTGTGTGTGTGTGTGTGTGTGTGTCTACAAGAAAAATGCAAGGCTGAAGGAAATTTCAGGGAAATCTGGTGCCCGACAGATCTTTAAATTCTCTTAACTCTGGGACAAAGAACATGTGCTTCTCAGAAAAGGCTGTGATATAATTAGGAGACATCTGAACAGGACAGCCCATGATTTTGCAAGTACCTCCCATCTCTTTGGCCCTAGAGAAAAATGTTTACCTGACAGAAAGCACACAGTGGGTACCAGGTAAGATTAACTTTAGTCATTTTACTCCATCTGTCTCTATTCTTTGCAGTACGTTTTGAATCTCCAGGATATCAGACTTAGGTGGATCTGTTTCTTCTTTGCTCCTTTCCAGAACAATAAAGTTAGGTTGTTCCACCATGATCTCATTTTAGATCACAGATTTTAGCTTCAGTTTTCTGTTCCACTTATTTGCGCAAAATGAGCTGTGATCTTGGACTTTTTTTAATGCAATACAGCTTGTTGCTTCAGTTCTTCTATCAATGCACTCAACTTCTGCTTGTACTGTTTGTTGGGTTTACAGAGGGTTTTGCTATGCCCAAGTAATTCTAGCAATACATTTGTTAGAGAGCTAACTGCGTTTTCCAAACCTGGCAAGTCCACCTTATTTACAGAAACTTGTTCCCCTGCTTTAGACTTTTCTCTTAGTGCAATGTGGCTCTTCTCTCTATCCATGTGGCAGGGCCATGTGATCAGCTGCAGAGTTTCAAAGCAGCTATCATTTTTAAATTTAAGTATGGACGCTAACTGAAACAGTCACACTCATGATGGGTTACTTATTCATTCATTTCTAGTACCAGTCAAGAATACGCTGCAGCCTATCTTTGCAAGTAACACACTTAAGTCTGAACACCATTCCTGGACAGGATTCAAGTCCATCAGAAGACATACATACATACATCACACACACACACACACACACACACACACACACACACACACACACACACACACACACACACACACTTGTGCTTGGACTTAAAAGCACACTGCATACACTTCAGACAATTTAGGATTACCAATTTGCCTGTTAACATACGGACTCACTCCAGATGCTGTAATCCTAAGCACTGAAAACCCACTCCCTCAAAGCCAGGGACTCAATTGCCTTATAGCTCAACTCAGCTGCTATTCGTGTTTGAACTTGAAAAGGAGTTCAGGCAAGCAGCTGTTGGGGGGAGCATTGTTTGAGTTTGAATTGAACATGAGTTAAGGCAAGTACCTGTAGGGCGGGAGAAGGAAAGGAGTTTTAGATTAGGGCATGGGAGGAAGGTTTAGGATTAGAGAATGAGATGAGAGGGGAGATTTAGAGTTAGGGAGCAGGAAGGGAGTTTTAGGATTAGGGGGTAATGAGAGAATTTAAGTTTAGGAAGGGGGGTTTGAAATTTTAGGTTTTAGGAGCAGAAAGGGAGTAGGAAAAGATTTTCAGGGTTAGGGAATAATCAGGAAATGTAATTTTAGGAAGGGGGGTTGGAGTTTTAGGTTTAGAGAGCCAGAAGGGAATTTTAGAGTTGAAGAATTTAGTTTTTAGGCAAGAGGGTTGGAGTTTTGGGTTTATGAAGTGATTGGAACTTTAAGGTTAGAGAGGAGGAGTGGAGAGTTAAGGTAAAGGACTGAAGGGTCATGCTGGGATTTCAGTGGGAGTTGTAGAGTTAGGGTTTAAGATCTGGTAGGGCTCTGTAGTTAATAGAATCAGGAATTAGGGAGCTATATAGAAAGGGAGATTCAGAGCACTTGCTTTTGGAACAAGTAACGGTAATCAGGTATATTACGAGCTATTAGAAGGTGAGCACCTGTATTAGACTCTCAGCATATCCCTGGTTGTCAGAGGAAACACAAAACCCTGGTGAAATGGAACAGCAGTTAACAGCAGCTCACATCTCTTGGTTCTCCAGGTTTGTCTCATGTCAGAGGAAACACAAAACCCTGGTGAAATGGAACAGCAGTTAACAGCAGCTCACATCTCTTGTTTCTCCAGGTTTGTCTCACTTGAGTTACCTTCTGTGTGTGAGCGTGCTACTCTACTCAAAAATAACACAGATCTCATAGAAGTACAAAGTCCTTATAAACACATTCTGATAAGTCATTTATTTGTTAAATTTTTTGGAGCAGAGTTACAGACAGTCTGTCTATTCATATAATTCTTGCAATGTTACTCTCACTGATCTTAATATCTGCTACAACACACTTTCATACACCCTGCTATCACACCACACCTGTCTAATTCCACACCCTTTTACCCCTGAGAAATATTATGGAAGAATGTCTACCTCTACACCTTAAATAACCTTCAGTATCCTGTGTCATTATGTTGTTCCCTATTGCCTGTTTTGTACATGTTAAATACATATTTTTTCTGTAAGAATCTTTCAGACTAACCCCAGAAATGGCCTATCACCTGCTGCAATTATAAAGTACTCCAAGAGGTACCATTCTGCTCATTTCACTTTTTGTGTTCATATCCTTGTCCCTCTTAAAATTAAAAGAAAATGAACACTATTCTTTACTTTTTATGTGAAAGCACAGCAGCAAACACTTTTATAACAGATGGCAGTAAATGCATTCTTTTATTCATTTATGGAGTGGTTTGTACTGTTCTGCTAAACTTCCTTCTCCCTTGGACAACAACAGGAACATTCTTAGCTTTCAGTGGCAAGTCTTACACCTGAGGAGGTGTCATTCTCAAATTCTTCGCTTAACATATCTGTCCCTCCATCGGATCCTTTGAATTTCTAGATTTCTTTTAAAAACAATCTATATTTCCAATTTTATGTTTACCCCAGGAAGGCAGTTGGTCATTCTTTTGTCTTTTGTTCACCTTCTTTACTTCTTATTCGCTATTGCTTCTAATATGTTTTCTGTAAGCTCTTTACATCATCTGAAACACAGTTTATTTATTTTTAAATATACAAATAATTTCTTTATTTTCACTTGTCTTGTAGCAGCCTCTCTGTTTTATCTAGACCATAATTATACATCAAACAGTATTTCAACATAAAGTCTAGCCACATATAGTTAACTGCTGTATTTTCCCAGATAATTGTTAATATAAAGCCTGGAAAAGAAGCTTATATAATTTTCACTTGGAAAACAGTATTATTTTAGTAAGCAAACAGAGTTCTTAAAATACTTTAAAAATCAACATTACTCAATGGTGGCTTGTTGCACTGACAAGCTGCGTGTTCCAGCCCTTTTAACCTTCTGCCAAAACTTAAAATCTGATCTCAAAGCACCATGCACTTTTTAATGCAATAAGTCAAATTAAAGTTCCATAACAGATGTGCTTCAGAGCTGTTCTTTGACTTAATTTAGGACTGTGGCCTAGGGAACAACCTAAAATGACTACAGACTTTAAGAAGCAAGAAGAGTTATGTCTATGCCAAGAAAGGACTATACAGATGTGAAGAAACGGCAGCCTTTTCTTTGAAACTAAACAAGCTGCCTTTGTTTTCTTGATTATAATCAGCTGGAGGGGAATACTGCTTGCAGGAAATTAACAGATTTATACCCAGTGACCCTTACTAGGTGAACTCAAAAACTGCAAAAATCACAGTTAAAATGTGAATTTGTATTTTAAAAGAGCACATTCCAAGTTTTCCTAAGCAACCATAGAAAACCTGCAGTGTTCCCAGCTACTCAAGCCTGGATGACAATGTAAAATAAAATAAAATAAAATAGAATAAAATGTTTTCATCTGAAAGAAAATTAAGCTGTAACAAGAAATGTACAGAGACAGACTTATTCTTTGATGTGACCATTATGGCGATCAATGAGGGTCAGGAATAAACCAATTTGCCTACAGACATCTTTGGTATGGGGTAGAGAGATTTAAATGGGGGTGGAGCTGGGAGTTTTGTTGGGGAAGGGGGTTAAGATTAAGGAATAGAGACAGGTTTGATCAGATTTCGGGAAGGGAAGGGATAATTTGTTAAGAGGACATTTTCTTTCCTCTGTCTTAATCTATCTCTTTTGGTACAGATGGTGAATATGTACAGTTTATGGCAGAGGTGGAAGACCATCTTGGCACAGCCAGAAGTGCTGTTCCGGGAGGTGCCTAATACAGAGTCCAGGATGGCAGATGAGGAGGGTGAGTCCAGCTGAAAGAGACAATGTCCACGGCAAATACCGGGTCGGTGGCTCATGGGAAGCGGGCACGGCAGTTGACAGATGTGGTTGCAGGGGATCCTCCGGTGGCTGGAGTGACTCAGGACGGAGTGGCAGGTAATGATATCCTGCTGGGAGTCCCGTTAGGTAGGGCAGCTTTGGAGTGTGTGGGGAATGAATGTGGGATAGCTGGGGATGAGGTCTATCAGGGCTCAGGTGAAGCTGGAGGGTCAACTGGGGATATACAGAGGTGTCCCGCAACATCTTTGGTAAGGGTTAGAAAGATTTAAATGGGTGTGGGTGGTTGGAGTTTTGTTGTGGAAGGAGGTAAAGATTAAGGAATACAGATAGGTTTGATCAGATTTTGGGGAGGAAGGTTTAATCTGTTAAGGGGACTTTAGAGGAAGTGGGGTAGATGTAGAGTGGGACTTAGGAGGTCTTTTATAGCAGTGTAACTGGGAGGAGGAATGACATTTTTGCGTAAATTTGAAACCCACCCTCCCTGCCCTTTTCTTTTTTTGGTTAATTTGTTTGTCATGGTTATGGAGGTGGGTAATGGGCAGATAAGAGGAGCAAGCTTGTCCCTCTTCTGTTCCCCCTCATGGTGTTAGTTGTTGATGCAATGCATTTTGGGGAAGAAACTGAGTGGTAGGGGATGTATGTCACTTGATCGAGTGTTCAGAAACTTGAAATTCATATCGGTGATCAAATTTCTGAAAATTTGAACTTTTAAAAAAAAAAAAAAAACACAAAAATCTTTTTTTTACATTTTTGCAGGGAGGCAAGCCCCCATGCACCCTCAAAGCCCTGCAAATTATATATACTAACTATGAGATCCCACTACATTAATGAAAATGGTGATCCTCACTGTACCACAATCTCCATTCAAAGCTTCAAGTTTTCAAAAATTTGATATCATCTTGGTGATATGAATTTTGAGTTTTTGAAAACTCAAGCAACTGATAGGGATCTTCAGTAGGATTCTGCTTAATTGATAAGAATACGTGAGTGGAGGTTTGGATGCTGTTTATTCTGGCAGGGTATACTACCTTGATGTATGTTATAAGGATTTTGCATGTTGTGTTTACAAGGTCATTCTTGTTACAGTTAATAGGTACATAGGTTCATAGGTAGGTACTAGGCTATCTGCCCAAAGGCATTTATAAGCCTAGCCAGAACGTGTTGGCCTTTGCCACCCCCTTGGATTAGTTCCCTGTGATTCTGTCCAGCAGAGCCACTGAAGTGATCCCTGAGATAAGCTTTCTGTTTCCCATCCACTCGTCAAGATTTCTTTTGAAGAGTGTTAGTGAGGAGCTCTGCCTAATGTAGATTGGGATCTTGTTCCAAAACAAGGGAAGTCTCTGGGACAGGAATCTATCCATTCCAGGACGTCCTATTTATTGTTGTGGTGAGGTTTAGATCCCTAGAGTGTGTGGCTCTATCTAGGTTTTCTTAAGGTGGAGCATGTCCATCAATTCTGGGTTGGACATGGCCTTGTATGTCAGGCAGAGATCACCTCTGAGTAGGCAGTATGCAACCGAGTACAGCTGTAATTTCTTCAGTCGAGCTGCACAGGGCATCTGTTTGAGGCCAGTGATCCTCTTGGTGAGGTACTTCTGTGGTCTTCCAGCTGTTGTAGGTGTCTTGTAAGGTACATCCCAAATGGGGCGTTGTACTCTATGATGGATCTGATGAGTGATGAGTAGAGGGGCACAATGACCTCTTTTGATCTGGATGCGAACACTTTTGTGATTAGGTGGGCCGTGTAGAAGGATTTTCTAACCACTTTGGCAATGTGATTATCAAAGGTGAGATTACTATCTACTTGGGTCCCCAGATCCCTTATTATGTCTTCCGTATTTAGGGGACAACCACCTATGTGGTAGTTTGTGGACACTTTGTTTTTTCCAAAGGGGATGACTATGCACTTTTTGGCATTTGGCTTGAGGCCATGATTTTGACACCAGGTATCCGTCTCAGTGAGACCCTTTTGGAGGATGTCTGTGTCAGCCGGAGAGTCAATTATAGCCCCTAGTTTGCAGTCGTGTGTGAAATTGGCCAGCCATAGTCCTCCTGTGCTTGCCTGTGCCTCTGAGAAGTATATCCCGAACAGGAGGTGTCCTAGGACTGAGCCCTGGGGAACTCCACTTGTAACCAATTTAGAGTCAGACCTACCTCACGCAACTCTCACCATGTGGGTTCTGTCCGTGAGCCAGTTGGCAACCCATCTTGTGACATAGAGGTTTATGTTCAGGCTGGTGAGCTTATCTATAATACCAGAATGGGGAATGGTGTCGAAGGCCTTTGTGAGGTCTATGTAGGCTGTGTGTACCACCTTTCCCTCATCTATAGCCTTGGTAACTGTCTCATAGAAGTCCACCAGGTTTAGGATGCATGATCTGCCCTTAACAAAGCCGAACTGGGTAGGGTCCAGTGTTTGGAGGTTCCCAATGTCTCTGTTAATGAGTTCCATGATGATGCGCTCCATAGCTTTGTAGACCAAGCTAGTCATATTTGAAAGTATGTAATAAAGTTATGTTTGAAATTAATAAAGATCATCAAATGTCATCTGTTGTCATTGTGATCTACTGAATGGGACTGGGACAAATGAACTGTTCACATTTAAAATGATGTTCTGCATGAATGAATTGGAACCCTGGACTCTATATCTGCAGTACAGCTGCCATTACCACCACACTATATATGATTGCCCTCATATTGTTGTTTTGCTGCTTGTGATTTTCCTTTTATGTCTATGACATTATTTCTTTTTTTTTATTCAGCTTTGCAGATCTACTACTTTTTGCTACCTACACATTCCTGGTACAGTAACTTTCATCACGTTATGCCCACTCCACCTATCTGGATTTGTTTGAATCCATCAAGATTCAACCCTCTACCCTGATCCTAGGTGACTTAAACTACCCAACCATAGAGTGGAAGACCTATTCTAGCCCAAACACGAATGCCCAGAGATTTCTCGACTTTGTCATGCCAATGCATTGGATCATCTGGTCAACACCCCCAGGAGAGGAGAAAATATCCTGGACCTGGTCTTAATCAACATGAGTTGCCACTGTAGCATCCCTATAGTGTCATCCTCCTTGGTAAGATCCAACCATAAAGCAATCAATTTTGAAGTCAACCATTCCCTTGACCCCCCCCGTCAGGGTTAAACAAAAAAAAAATTTCCAAAGCAGAGTACAATCTCCTCAGAGCAGGTATAAGCAGCTTCACAGCCACCATCCCTTCACTTGGAACTAGCACTAATGTCCAAGCCTACACCAAAAAACTATATGAGCACCTACATAGCTGTATGGACTCAGCAATACCTGACAGGGCCAAATCATCTTCCATATGGAGATTAAACCTGTTTGGTTGACAGCAGCAATAAACAAACCCTACAAGAAGGAGCAGGTGCCAAATTGGAAGCAATCTCTCCTTTGTCTGAATAAGCAAATAAGGTCACTGGTGAAATTCTTTAAGGCTAACATTGAGTCTAAATTAGCCACATCCACTAATGACAATCACAAAGCCTTCTTCACATATGTTCGCAATCTCAGAGGTAACACCCAAATCTTCTCTGAACTGGTGGGCAATAACACCACATACACAAATGCCATTGATATAGCCAAACTGCTGGCAGGCAGGTTCTGTGAAAACTTCACCCCCTGTCCCCTCCATCAGTAAACCAGGACATCCCCAGCACCTGTCCACCTCTCCTCATCACCAGGGAGCAGGTCTTTAATGCCCTCTCAAAGGCAAAAAATACAGTCTCCATGGGACCCGACAGCATCTCTGGCTGTATCCTACATGAACTCAGGCAAGAGCTCTCAGCTCCATTAGGCACCCTATTCAACCAAAGCCTGAGCACCGGCTTCATCACAGCTGAATGGAGGACAGCCAGCATCATCACTCTACACAAAGGTGAAGTGTCCACTGACCCAGGCAGTTACAGGCCCATCAGCCTAGCTAGCTTGATCTGCAAGGCCATGGAACGCATTATCAAGTACCTTATAAACAAGTACATTGGCAACCTCCAAAGGCTTGACCCTACACAGTTTAGTTTTGACAAACTGAGATCATGCCTGTTAAACTTGGGTGACTTCTTTGAAACAGTCACCAAAGCCATGGACAAGGGGAAGACAGTGCATACCACCTATCTTAACCTAGCCAAACCCTTTGACACTATTCCCCACTCGGGCATAATAGATACACTATCCCAGCTAGGCATCAACTCATATGCTACCAGATGGGTAGCTAACTGGCTCATTGATAGAACCCACTCAGTTAGACTAGGGGAAGCCACCTCTAGTAGAAGACCCGTAACGAGCGGTGCACCCCAAGGATCAGTCTTGGGACCTCTACTGTTTGGGATATACTTTTCTGAGGTGCAAGCCAAAACTAGTGGTCTTTGGCTGACCAAGTTTACAGATGACTACAAGCTGGGCAATGTCTTAAATTCCCCTAGTAATGAGAACATCCTCCAAGAGGGCCTTACCCAAACTAATGACTGGTGCCAGAAGTATGGCCTCAAACTGAATCCCAAGAAATGCATCATTATCCCGTTTGGCGAAAATGGCATCCCCACTAATTATCACATTAATAACAATATCCTATGCATGCAATCAGTTGTGAGGGACTTCAGCACCCAGGTTAACAGCAACCTGACTTTTGACCACCACGTTACCTACATTGTACGGAAGGCTTTCTACATGGCCCACCTCATAAATAAGGGTATTTCACCCAGGAACAAAAAGGTCATAACATTCCTGTACTCCTCCCTTAACAGACGCATTATCGAGTACAATGCCCCCTTCAGCATGTACCTTGCCAAGCACATGCAGCAGTTGGAGAGACCAAAGATGTTCCTGACCAGAAAAATCCAGGGTCTCAAACACCTGTCTTATACAGGCAGGCTAAAAGCCCTGTCCTTCTGCTCAGTCTCATGCAGACAGCTCAAAGGTGACCTGTATCTGGTATACAAGGCCATCTCAGACCCAGCATTAATGGAGTTGCTGCATATCTGTAAGTAAAACTTCACCCGTACACATGCATGCAAGGCCTTAACCTGGTCAGTGACATTAACAGCACTTGTTGGCGGAATAGACTTGTGTCCCAAAGACTCACCCATCTGTGGAATAGACTCCCTCTTCATGTCAAGCAGAGTACCTCTCTGGCCCTCTTTAAGAGGAACCTGGATGACTAGATAGGGAAACAGAAAATACACCCATGGGATCCCACCTGTGTCCCTGCTGGACAGGGGAAACTGGTGCTGACTTTGATGGAACATGGGCAAAATTCTTGGCTAGGCTTATAAGGGCCTCCAGGCGAATAGCCTAGTATCATCGTTTGAACCCATGAACAATGGCTCCAGAACCAGAGTGGGTGGGGGATGAGCTGCCTTGCCTTTTTCCACAGACTCATGGACTATGTCTTGGGAGTCAGGAAGTAATATGGAGTCCTTTTTTTATGAAGGGGCAAAACTTAACGTGTGTGTGTGTGTGTGTGTGTGTGTGTGTGTGTGTGTGTGTGTGTGTGTGTGAGTATGCATGATTCTGTGTGAATGCAAGTGTGTGTGTGTGTGTGTGTGTGTGTGTGTGTGTGTGTGTGTGTGTGTGTGTGTGTGTGTGTGTGTGTGTGTGTGTGTGTGTGTGTGTGTGTGTGTGTGTGTGTGTGTGTGTGTGTGTGTGTGTGTGTGTGTGTGTGTGTGTGTGTGTGTGTGTGTGTGTGTGTTCTTGGGTGTATTTGTGCACGAGCATAGTTCTTTTAGTATACTTTCATAGGAGTACTTGAATGAGATGGGAGGTATTCAGTTTTTAAATCCTGGAGACTGTGATTTGAAAATATGGTTTAAAGGTTGCTCTTACCAATTTATTTTTGACAGGCTAATACTAGGGCTGAGCCTTTTAGTGTGATACTGTTGGAGTTTCCATTGGTGTGCACCTGCAGTTATTCAGTAAGAGTTATGAAGTACCAGTGAAGCAACTGTAAAAAGGGAAGGACAGTGATTGACCAACAAAGGATACTGATAAGAATGTAAACTAATGCTGAAAACTTAACAAGACTAGAGAAATTGTCTAAAACCTGACAGCTTAAATTCAGTGCAGAAAATGTATCTGGAATTAAAAAATAAGGAAAGAAAAATTCACTTGGCAAGAAAACATTTGAATCAACAAAAGAAGAAACAGATTCAGGGTTAATCATATTAGATGACTGAAAGATATGAAAATAATATAAAAGAATTATCAACAGCATAACATGAAGTTATTGTCTATAAAGACAGATAGTAAGGCCCCATCTTGGAGTGTTGTGTACAGTTCTAAACACTTCATATTTGTCAGGACATGCACAGGACATAGCCAGATAAGAAGACAGCAGTACCATACACACAGTGACAAGAAAACCTTAACATGCATTATCAAGACAGGGGATGCAACAGAAACTTATATGCTTGTCTATGTACTGCAAAAGGTCTGAGTGGGCTGGCAGCTTTCAGACAACAGATACATCAGAAGAAGACAATACTGTGAAGAAACAAGTTCAGTTGTTCAGGGGTACAGAGGATAAGTGAGAAAGTATTAACTCCCAGAAAGATGGAAAGGGTTGCACTTGACTAAAACATGTTCTTCAAGAAGCAGTAGGTTCAAAAACAGTGATGTAATTCAAGGATAACTGATATTGGCTCCATGGCACAGAGGAATGAAACAGTGACACTAGCGAGCTGGGTTCAAGTAAAGTGTCCAGGTGTTTTAACAACCATCTCAAGGTGTGGTACTTGAGACAAAGTTTTCAAAGCTAGATAATGCATAAGAGGGAGAAACATATGAGAAGCTTACTTCACATGCACTAATTCCCAGTGGGAGCAAATGTTACAGTGTCTAAGAATTAAACAGCATGGCAAAGTAGCAGAATGTGTAGGCATGTACATAGAAGCACATGTGCATGGTTTGCATAAAGATCACTCTATCACTCAAAGAGTCTGTTGTGATGCAAAGTCACATGGTTCAGAGACATTACACATTAAAAATATTCAGCAAAACAATGCTACTATTCTTGACAATCTCAAGTCAAATGACTACTAGACTAGAGGTTGTTGGGAAAGCACTGTGATTGGTTGATAAGGGCAAACAAATGCAGGCATTTAGACTGCACAGTTCTCAGTAGTCTCATTCATAGTGATATGTGACCAAAGATTGACAACAGCAACCAATCACATGACCTTATATTGTGTTGTAATAGTTCATATTCACAGGCTGTCGATGTCCTGTTACTATGATCAGAAAAAAAATGAAATTGCTGGCCACTTCATATACCTATAGATTCAATGATTGATACAGTTTATAAGACAGGGTTAGCCCTTGTCAACACCCATCCTCATAGGGCACCTCTGTTTTCCAGCAGGGATAAACAATTCAGGATGGAGATGAATTTATGGTCATCCATCTAATCATCAAGGTTTTCCTTAAAGCAAGCATGGATATCACTCTGTTTTTATTTATTTATTTATTTTTAAGTAATATATTCCAGTGATGGGGGAGCATTGCATAGCAAATTTGCCCCTTCTGCATGTCCTAGTTAATTGTTGATGGAGATTCATGTCTTTAGTTTGAGTATTTGTGGAACCATTTGTTTTGTAGAAGTGTAGGAGATCAAGAAGGGTTTAAATGATCAGTAACACAGAATGATAGACATAAATCACAGCACAGAATTCTATACGAGGCAGAATACAGAGATGGAATTTCAAGCCTGTCTTGGTAAATGAAGATCTCTAGAATGGTGATCTTTTTAGTTAAGAAGCTCAGAGATATTTGTAGCTGTGTGATGTGTTTGAATGGGTCTATATTAGTTCACCGAAATCGCATTGCAGCAAACACCTAATTATCGACCCTCATACAGCAAAATTCATTTCAGTGATTCACTGAATTTACCGAGAGCAAGGAAATACTTGCCCTACAACACAACTTTGCCCTTTTCTCCACTGTAGTGCAATCTCAGAGTTGATATATATAGTTATGGGGAGTGTGGGGGGTGAAGCCGCCCCACTTGGGTGGGTTCGATTTGCTTAGCTGTTGGTCCATTGCACTGTAGGTCAAATATTTCCTTGCCCTCAGTAAATTTAGTGAATTGTTGAAATGATTTTCGCTGAATTAGGTTTGATGATTAGGTGTTCACTGCAATGCGATTTCAGTCAACTAACTCAGACCCGTTTGAATAGATGCATACAGAAAGGGGCATCATATTCCATAATTGGTCTTGTCAGGATACAGCATGCAGGAAAGATAACTTCTTTTGACTTGGATGAGATACAGTGACGTATTTACTGGTCTAGGCAGAAGGAGTCCTGACTACTGTTACCACATGGTGGTCAAAAGATAAGGACTTGTCCACCAGAAATTCAGATCTCTGACGACCATATCATTTTGAAGTGGTAGCAGCTATAACATGAGCTGTTTTCATATTCTGTTTACTAAATTTGACAATGCTACACTCCTCTGAATTTTATTTAAGCCACTTTCCTGATACAACATTGATTTTTTATGGTTTAGCCCTAGCTGCCATCAGCTGCTGAGTGAATGATGGCACCATCTTGAAATCACTGGCAAACTTACTGAGAGATATGTCCCAGTTTATGATTTGGAATCCAATAAGTACATCTTGAACAAAAGGGATCCCAGTACACAGCCCAGAAGAATACCTCTAATCACCTTTTTGCTTTCTGTGGTGTTATCTGCTTCTTTAACTCCATGGGTTGTATCTGTCAGTCAGTTTGTGATCTGTCTTACAACACAAATGCCGCTGTTTTAGGTATTCAAGGTTATTTGGAATATCAGCATGAAGAATAATGTCAAAGGTCTTGGCTAGATCCAAGTATGAACTACATGGCTGCTACCTACAGCTTCACTGACTTTCTTGAAGAAGTTTACTAAATCAAAATAGCTATGACCTCCTTATGGCAAAACTATATTGTGGGTTTAGAGCATTATTTTTTTTATATCAGGCTTATGAAAACAGATATAAATTAATACATTCATTACATGGCTTTACAAACAGTACTTATTAGGCTGATGGATCTACATTTCTGGGATCACTTTAAAGAGGGATACAACCATGGACATTTTCAATAATGTATACCTTGTGACTTTGCTTAAAGATTGCTTAAGATTTCCTATCTTTGCTTGTGGATGTTAATTTTAATTTGTGTTTCACTATGATCTTCTTTATGTTAACTTTCAGATTTTTGCTGAACTTTTTGACAGCTTTTAATGCGGGTATAGTTTGATTTATTAGAGGCCATAATTAGCTATTCTTTTTTATTATCTAGCGAGTTAATAGTGCAACAGCTTGATTTATGCTGCTTCTTCAATTAGATAAAATTCATTAGCATAAGTGAAAAGTGAGGCTACACGTGGGCTAGAACTTTTGCAGTTGATTGTGGAGAGACCATCATATAACTTTGATAAGTTAGTCTTTTTATTTAAAGTCCACAAATTCAGAAGGGCTTTTTGTGTTGGGTTTTGATGCATTATTGCTATTACTCTAGCCATGGATAGACTATTAGGATGCACTACATGTGCTAGCCTGGCTTGCCTGAGTACAGAGAATGAATATTATTTTATGGAATACCTTCTATGTTAACACACAGAGGCTTGTTAGTGTGACATATTGTTCATTGTCAGAATGGACCTGTAAGAAATGTTGCCATGATGTAGCACATAGGCTTGGTGCTGAACACTGGCATTGGTATGCTTGAAACTCTGGGACTGGCTACTATGATGTGGCACAGACCTTTGATACTGAATGCCAACACTGGTGTCAACATCTGTGGGACTGGCTGTTATGATATGTCATAGAGGCTTATCATGGTACTGCCTTGTAAGTGAATTCTTCTCCAAGTTCTCCAGAGACTTGTTGCAGTGTAGCACTGTAACCAGAAGATGTCTATGCAATATGGCCAAAGAGATAATGTCCTGTAGTGACAGTTCATGTCCTATACATCTTATAGTGGGTGCAATACGGTTGTAACAGTGTAATTCAGCACTCTGGCATAACCTATACCTTTTATATGGGTTTAGTGCATCATGGCTACTGTGTTTATAATTTGTATATATTTGGCTATCCCTGTATGATGAGTACATTTTTGCTTTGTCCCTTATAAGATGTTTGATTTTCTGGTAAGTCGGTAAGTCCAGTCCTTAGAATTTCATATTTTTTATTGATCAAAATATGCATGTTGATGCAAGCCTGTTGTTCAATTAATGTTTCAAGTGAATTAGTGTAATATTTAAAAATTGTCCCTGGTTGTGGGTCTTTTTTGGATTTGTCCAGAATTCTTGAGCAAAGAAGTTGAGAGGAATGGGAGGAGACTATGTCAAGAGATTTAGATTAATCGCCTAAGTTTTTGAAAGACAGTAGTCGTGCAATGCGCCTTATAATTATTGTCTTTTTACTTAAAACTGGTTAGAAAATAAATGTTTGTTTTTTAGTTGTTTCACTGTGCCATGCTGCTGGTCTCCTAGTGACTGTTCCACTCACTCGGTGTGGGTCACAGCGGGTTTTACAAATGGGTACAGTGAGGTTGGGGCTGGCCATAACTCGTACCTTTCATCTCTGATAAACGGTTGAGGATTGCTGACACTAATAAAGACATACTTTTTGACTTACAGACTTTATACTCTTCAGATGACTGGATGCTAACGCAAAATCATTTTTCCACCCAGATTCTATGTATATAAGAGAAGAGGAATATTTAAAGTTTCTCAGTAATTATGGGCGTTTGTAACCTTCTTAACTTTTAGTATTGTTCCTGGATGCTGTGCTGCTATGGCTAATATTCTTTACAATGAGCTGTAAGTTAACGGCAAAGCAAGTGATTAATCCTTTTGGGGATTGTAAGGAAAGGACTAAGCTGAAATACATTTGTGGTGATTCTTTTTTTCACTTTTTTCAGTTATCCGCAGTGGTAAAAGTACACATTGCCCACAGCATTATACACTTGAATCATTTTATTTTTGTTTTATATTTGTTTTAAGTTTTATTTGTTTTAAGTTTTACACAAGTCAATGTGAGAGATGATGTGTTCTATAGTTAAATAGAATTACATTAATGTGGCTGTTATTTCTGTCCTATAGTTGTAAGTGCAGTAGATTGCTGTGGCTCTTATTTCAGAAAAAAATTACTGAAAGTAGTATGTTTATCTGTCAGTTAGAAATCCAAAGTATGCAAAGAAGTTATGCAGAAGTGATACATGTATAGCTGCTCCTACTTTTCAGTAAAATGGAAACATGGCACACCACGAAGACTAGCGTCCTCTTCCAATGATTCAGCAACAGGCACTTTAAACAAATGCCTGCTCTGCATTGCATCTTGGATGACATATGATTTGGCTGTAGTCTAGTGGAACAAACATGGCAAACTGTTCCAGTGTCCATCTTCCCCAATGCGTACATGTTCATTTTGAGTAATTGGGAACAAGGGCCTGGCAATCCTGATGCAGGTTTGATTGGTCTAGTTATCCTTGGTCATTAGCCATCACTCTTTTCTAACAAATCACGTTTTGTATTTCTTAGGACATAAATGTCATCTCTGAATGAGCCTGACATCAGTGACCTCATCACCAAATGAAAATTCACTCAGATAGCATTTCCCCTGAAGTGTTGAAACAGGTTTGCTAGTCATATATTTGTGGATAAATAGCTATTTCCTGTAGCTCTCAATTACTTGATTTATAGGTTCATAGGTAGGTACTAGGCTATCGACCTAAGTAAGCCTAGCCAAGAAGGTTCCCTGGCTTACGCCACCCAAGAAAGTTATTTTCCTGTGCCCCTGTCGAGCAGAGCCACAGAAGTGATCCCTGGGGTATATTTCCTGATTTAAACTTAATTATTCTATAATTTGTTTCTACATTTTTGAAAACACTGGAGTCAATGTCTTACCACAATCGAAATCTTCACATACTTCAACATCTTGCTTGATGGTGCTTTTACATGAATCAAACAGACTAACTCTGCTAATGGTGCCTGCTTCTATCAGACATTTGTCTCCATATGCATGTCAGTTTTGGCAGCATAACAGCAGGTACCGAATATGCAACAAAACATCATCCCATGATTGGGTTGAAACTGTAATTACTGGTCTGTGGTCTGATTCAACTATTACAAATCTTCTATAAAAGACTCAGGGAGATTCTCACAAATGAAAACTACCCTCAATGTTTTTCTTTTTTTCTGTTTGGGCAAATCTGTTTTCTAACAAAAACTTCAAGGCTTGAGCAGAGTCGATGAGATCAAAATATTAAAGAACTCAAAATCCAAAAAACAAGAGAAATGGATCTCAATGCCAAAGTTATAAAGTTGATAAATGAAACTGAAATAATTATTTCACAGTCTTACTGTTATTTAAAAATTATGTATTATTGTGTTTACATCTATTTATATGGTGCTGTCTTTTTAAGGGGTTTTAAGTGATGTAACAAGAAATTTAAGTGATGTAACAGGAAACGTTTTTTATTGGCTTCTGAGGTCATGTGCTGTGTATAAAACCTCCATTTTAAATTTGTGATTTTATGCACTGATGGAGGGTTTCTCACAAAAGCTTTGCAAGTTTTATTAAAGTAGTTTGTGAAAGTTATAATCCCGATCCATGTGAGGCAGAGCACCTCGCTGGCTCTGTTCAAGAGAAATCTTGACCTGTGGATGGGAGATCGTAGGTTTATCCCGGGAATCATCTCTGTGTCACTGCTGGACAGAGGCACAACAAACTAATGGGCACAGTATTTTTTCATATAAGGGGTGGCGTAAGCCACAAAAATTTGGGCTAGGCTTATAAATGCCTTAGGGCAGATAGCCTAGTATAAACCTGTGAACCTATGAACCTATATCTTTGGCATTGAGATCCACTTCTTTTGTTTTTGCAAAATTGTTTTCTGCCATGGTCATTCATGATATACAGATCAGAGGAAATCAAGGAGATGGAAGCAGATTTGCTTAGGGCATCTTTAGATGCATCACACTTGGGTCATAAAATTTTAACATTGGTCACCTGACCATGCTACTTTTGAACATATTCCTGTACATCTTGTGTTTCTGGTTATACTGCTGAGGAGTTCCTTCTTTAATTAAACTTGTCAGGATGTTAGTACTGGCTGAATGATTTGGAATAAGCATCCCCATCTATATCCCTAGGCCTCATGTTCTTTGTAGTTCTCCTTTTCCATGTAGCACAGATATCTTCCTTTTTGCCCTTTTCATCTTAGGGTCAGGCTGAATACATGAAGCAGATTAGAAAAAAAAAACAGAGAAACTAGTGGTCTTAAAACTTTGTTGACGAGCTCAGTCAAATTATTGTGCTTGAGCTCATCAATGAAGTTTTAAGACCACTAGTTTCTCTGTTTTTTTTTCACTCAACACTCATAGTGGTGAGGCTGAAACTCCACATTTTCCTATGCTTGTTCATTTTTATGCATGAAGCAGATATTCGTATGGTTGTTCATTTTTATACATGAAGCAGACAATGTGTCTCCTACGTAAGTAGTTTTACGTGCCCTAAATTTACAGTTTTTACTACCTAGCTTCATTCTGGACTTTAGGATTTTGTGTTAACACCTTAATCAGCTTTCATTATGATCTGTTTTGGTCATGCTCAGGCAATCACATAACTGAAGAAAGATTTATCATCCATTCCTACTGATAATTGCTATACAATCATGTGAACTACATATGGAACTGATAGATGTCAATGGTCAAAAAAGTAAACAATGACTGCCAAAGTAGTATGGAAAGTACACTGTGAAGCAAGGACTTAACTCCAAGTCCAATTTTGGAACCTGTTTACTGTATCCATCTCTAAAAATAAATATGTTACTGCCATAGCATTTGTGATATTTAATTTTACTGATAGCATACAAGGCTGCCTTTTCATGTATTTGTTAAAATCTCAGATATAAATGTGTAGTTTAGCATCCATGTTTATTTCACTCTATCACAAGGGAACAGCTCTACTCAAAAGGTTCCTCAGTCTCCAAAACTGTTTCCATTACTGTTAGAGACGTCGGCCCAGCTATCAGTCCATCTTTTAGTGAAATGGCACTTTAATCACTAGCTCATCCTTGTCCCATGAGTGAATCTTGCACTGACCCAGCAAATGGCTGTCTTCTATGAACACTTCCCTGAATTCTTAAAATGGTGTAGTGCAACATCCTTTACTTCTGCCTCATTTATTTCACTTACTATGTCACTCCATACTTCATTGGCACCATCTACAAGTAGTAGTGTGGATAGGGCTGGGCGAAAAGGGCAACTGCCCCTGGTGCAAAGTGTTGGGTAGGGCACTGTCGGTCAGTCGTGATTGCTTCTTACTGCATAACAACTTTAAAAGCTGGTATTGCATTTGTAGCTGTATCGTTCCTTGCAGAGTTATAAACTGTAGCAACTGTTTGCTACAGTTTAAACGTAACAAAAAAGCATTTTTTTAATTAAAGCCTGAGGTTGGTCATAAATTGGGTACTGTCTGGAGGACGCAAACTGGCATTACTGCAGCTTTTTAGAAGTCCTCCCCCTTTCTGGGGTGGGGGTAGATGAGGGGGTTGGGTGCTAGTTCATCATACCAGCAGAACAGGGTGCTGGTTGAGTTTTTGTACTTAATTTCCTCACTTGCTTAGAGAAAAACAGCTCTTATACTCACTTTCCTCACTTGTCTAGAGGAAAGCAGTTTTTTTATTCAGGCATGTCCAATGGTCAGCTCCCAGTGTTCTCTCCCGTCTATCTGATGAATCTGGGCATCTTGCCTCATGTACACAGACAACCCTCTCCTCCTACCAATGTAGCAATTGCCTCATGCACACAGACAACCCTTTGCACCAAGCACTTTTCAAGAGAAACCTTGACGGGTGGATGGGAAACAGAAACTTTACCCCGGGGATCACTGCAGTGGTTCTGCTAGACAGAGGCTCAGGGAACTAATGGCTCTGCTGGTCAGAGGCACACGGAACTAATTTAAGGAGGTGGTGAAAGCCAACACACTCTGGCTAGGCTTATAAATGCCCTTGGGAAGACAGCCTAGTACTTACCTATGAACCTATGAACCACTCAACACCACAACCTGTGAGAGATGCACTTATCTAGCCAAACTGGAGGTAAAGCTCTCTCCAACCAAGACTGAACTTGACAGTCAAAAGGAGAAGGTAAACACTTGCACCACACCACACTCATCACATAGTCCCACTAAACCCACACCATCAAAATCCACACATAGAAACACAAAAACATTCACAGAGGCTCTCAATAATAATCTGCTCAAGCAACAGTAACCTCCAAAGCAGAAACGCAAGAAACCTCCACCCCCCAACACAACCCAAATGACACATAGCTCACAGACTCAGTGTGCCAATAAACCACAGCCCATAATGCAAAAGAACGTACCCAACACACTAGTCATAGGTGACTCTATAGTCAGGCACACTGATGTCCCACTCACCAGGCTAAACAAGGAAAAGGTTACTGTCAGCTGCCTGTAAGGTGCCAGGATCTGCCACATAACCCACGCGCTCAGGTCACTCCACAACAAGTACAAATATGACTCTGTCATTGTCCATGTTGGTGTGAATGACCTAAGATGTACCTTCCTGGACTAAATGAAAAGAGACATGGAAAAGCTCTCCGATCTTGTAGCCCAGGCAGGTATGACACTAGCCCTGAGTAGCATCCTGCCCAGAATGATACCGCAGTACAAGGACAAAATGATTGACTTCAACAATTGGCTAAGCTTCTGGTGTCATTCTAAGGGGATCCAGTATCTGTCTGCCTGGGACGACATGGTCGGCAGACCACAATGCTTTGCCAGAGATGACCTGCACCTGTCACCCCTGGGATTCAGAATACTGGCTAAGGGTCTTGCTGCCCCTATAGGGCCTTTTTTAGGCAAGGTTCAAATGACAAATTCACCACTGTAACAGGAACAGGCAAGTAAAAACTGAGGGTAATGCTACTCAATGTCTAAATCTCACAATGCACTCACTCGAGGCACTCCTTAAAATGGAGAACATCGATATCTGTGCAGTGACTGAGACCTGGTTCAAGGCTCTAGAGAGGACCCCTGCATTACCAGGCTATAACTCATACCACACTTTTTGGCCATCTAACCTGGACCAGAACACCAAAGGCGGAGGTGTGTCCATATTCATTAAGGATATCAACACCTCCAGGCTAGTTGCGCAGCATAATGCATCCGAGGTTATCCAAGTGCAACTAACTGTGAGAAAAACTGCAATCCAAACTGTAGCTTGCTACAGATCCCCCACCATGCCCCAGGATTCCCACGCCTCATTTCTTGATATACTGGAAAATATTAGGGTTCAACCAAACACCCTAATAATGGGCAATTTCAACTACCGCACCATTAACTGGGAAAACTACTCATGTACCAATTCCTTCACTCAACACTTTCTGGAATTCATAAATTCCAATCTCCTGGTTCAACTTAGCTACACCCCCACCAGGGGCAACAATATCCTAGACCTAGTCATTACCAACATAAGTGACCGGTGTTCCACAACTGAAGTCAACTCCTCATTGGTCAGATCCGACCATAAGCTAATCACCCTAGATATCCGCATCTCGCCCACACCCACCATTAAGGAAACCATGGTAAAAAATTTCTCCAAAGCCAACTTCATGCTTCTTAAGACAGAAGTGGCGAACTTCATGACACCCATACAGATGGACAATACAGCTACAACTGTTGAATCCTACACAAATGCACTCTATAAGCACTTACACAAGTACATGGATCATGCTATCCCAAACAGAACCAAGATGCTATCATCTAAAAAAAGGAAGCCAACCTGGTGGTCCCCTGCCATAAACAAACTCTACAACAGAAGAAAGAAACTGTTGCAAAAGAGAGTAAAATCCCATGAGTGGAGGAGCTCCCTGGTCAGCCTCAGTAAGAAGCTGAGATCCCTTATAAGATCCTCCATAGCTAGCTACGAAAACAAAATCACCACTGATTCTAAGGGCAACCACACAGCATTCTATAGCTATGTCAGGAATCTCAATGGCAACACCCAAATCTGCTCTGAGTTACAGCACAACAGCATGAAAATTACAGAACCAACTGATATTGTCAACATCCTGGCAGATGGGTTCAGTGCTATTTTTACTCCCCTCTCACCCCCTAAGGGGCCCATATCTATACAGGAAGAATGCAGAGTCCCTGTAATCACATCTATGCCGGTAAAAGCTGCATTCTCTAAAACCAAAAACACAGCATCCATGGGACCGGACAACATCCCAGGCTGCGTTTTACACGAACTTCAGAACGAACTAGCTCCCCAACTAAGCACCATGTTCAATCATAGTCTCATGTCAGGCTTTGTGCCTAATGAATGGCACACAGCAACAGTTATCCCACTCCACAAAGGGGGAGCCACCAGTGATCCTGGGAACTATCGCCCTATTAGCCTGACGAGCCTGGTCTGCAAGGCCATGGAACGTACCATCATGGAACACATAAACAAAGGCATTGGTAACCTCCAAACTCTGGACCCCACCCAGTTTGGGTTTGTGAAAGGCAGATCATGCCTTCTGAACCTGATCGACTTTTTTGAGGCAGTCACCAAAGCTCTAGACGAGGGTAAGGTGGTTCACAAAGCCTATCTTTACCTCACCAAGGCTTTTGACACCATCCCCCATTCTGGAATTATAGCTAAACTCACTAAACTAGGTATAAATCCCTACATCACAAGATGAGTTGCCAACTGGCTCACTGACAGAACCCACACTGTAAAAGTTGCAGACTCCAAATCTGACTTCAAACCAGTGACAAGTGGAGTACCACACGGTTCAGTCCTGGGACCTCTCCTGTTTGGTATCTACTTCTCTGAAGTACAGGCTAACACAGAAGGCCTCTGGCTAATGAAGTTCACAGATGACTGCAAATTAGGAGCCATAGCCGAGTCCCCAAATGATGTGGACATCCTACAGAAGGGCCTCACTAAGACAGATGCCTGGTGTCACAGGCATGGCATCAAGCACAATGCCAAAAAGTGCATCATCATCCCCTTTGGTAAAAACTCTGTACCCATGAACTACCACATAAACGGCAGTCTACTTAATGTGAAATGTGTGATAAAAAACCTTGGGACCCAGGTGGACAGTAGTCTCTCCTTTGATAATCACATTGGCACAGTAGTCAGGAAATCCTTCTATGTGGCACACCTCATCACAAAAGGGGTTCTCATCCAGGAACAAAAGAGGTCATTGTTCCCCTTTACTCGGCACTCATTAGACCCATTATAGAGTACAACGCCTCTTTTGGAATGTACCTCACAAAACATCTTCAGCAGCTGGATAGGCCACAGAAGTGCCTCACAAAGAGGAGTACTGGCCTCAAATAGATGCCCTTCACTGACCGTCTCAAAAAACGCCAGCTTTACTCTGTAGCATATCGCCTACTCCAAGGAGATCTCTGCCTAACATATAAAGCTATGTTAAACCCAGAGCTGTTGGACATGCTACACCTAAAGAAATCCCAATCCCTCTGAGCTACATGCTCTAGGGACCTAAACCTTGTCACCACAATAAGCAGGACATGCTGGAAGGATAGATTCCTGTCCCAGAGACTTCCTATACTCTAGAACAAGCTACCCATCTATGGCAGGCAAAGTTCCTCATTAGCACTCTTCAAGAAAAATCTTGATGAGTTGAATGGAAATAGGAAATACACCCCAGGGATCACTTCTGCGGCTCTGCTCGACAGGTGCACAGGAAATTAACTTTCTTGGGTGGCGTAAGCCAAGGAACCTTGTTGGCTAGGCTTACTTAGGCCCTTGGGCCGATAGCCTAGTACCTACCTATGAACCTATGAACCTACGACAACAAGGGCATTATTATCACTCTATACCTCGGACAAAATTTCACCTTTAGGAAAGAATGCTGTCACCATACCCTAGCATAAGCAAGGCATCTATGAGCCCCCTTCTTGGTTATATAAACTTACTAATATCTTTGCTGGCCATGGGCTCATTAACATAAGTTTGTGCATTTGTCCACTCGGCATGAATATTTTCAGTGCCTTTGCAGTCTTTTAAGTATTTTATTGGTAAAAGTTACCTAAACCACTCCAGCCAACATCAATCGTTATGCAAAGATAATGACCACTCTGCATCCTCAATATCTGCATCAATGTGACATAATATGGAGTGCATGACTTTGAAATGTGCCATGTTTACTTACACAAAAGTGATCCATATTTACTTACACAGAAGTGATCCATCTGATATGCATTCAGGACTGTACCATTATGCCATTTGTTTTCAGCTACTTTGTAAAGGTTCCATTCTGTAAATTTACAAAGGCCATTCTTGCCTAAATTCCACTGTAATTTTAAATGAGAATATATTTTTACTACTTCAAGATATTCTCAGGACATTTACCAAACAAAACCCCTTGATTTATTTATTTATTTATTTAAATTTGTTGACCGGGAGTGTCCGACTGGACGTGGGTCCATTTTCAGCGGAGGCCCGGGGAGAAAAGCTCCACAGTAAAATAAACAGACAGTACTTACATTGGATTACATAGTGATTAACAATTTAACATAGAAATTACTTACAACATATCTACAGATGAAGAACATAGTACATCAGTAGACAACTAGAATCTTTATCTGTGAAGTACATAACAGGCTTTAACAAATGTAACAATGAGAAGTTCCTGCTGTATAATAAGTACTAGGCTTATGAGCATCTGAGCTTGCTATCATCAAGGTAGTTAGTGGAGGTGAAAGAAGGGTAGTAGTTGGATGGGGTGGATGATATTAGAGTGGGAGTTGCAAGGGCATAGCCAGCATGTTTTTAGGTGCGCTTTTAATAAAGTTTTGAAGTTGGTGCATGATGGTATGGAGGTAATTGTGGGTGGGAGTGAGTTCCATAATTTGGCTATGGCAAGAGAATAGTGCTTCACCAGCAGAGTTATTGGCTTTAGTGATCTGCAAGTGATTTTTGTTGCTGGATCTTAGTGGTCTGGTGGTGCGATAGGGTTGGAGTAGATTCTGGAGGGATGGGACATTTAGTGGATGGTTTACTAGTTTGTGGGTGAGTGAGAGTTGATACCACTGAAGGAGGTGAGGGAGTTCAAGCCAGCCCAGTTCAGCAAGTGAGAGACAGTGGTGACTACGGTAGGATGCCCCTGTGGCGAATTTTGCAATTTTGTTGTAGCAGGTCTCTAGCTTGTTTAGATCACATTGCCTTAGGTTGGTATATACTGGAGAGGCATACAGTAGGGTGGAGATAAGGTGGGAATTTGCTATTGAATTCTTTGCTGCTTTGGTGAGAAATTGTTTATTTCTGTATAACGCTCCTAGTTTTTTGTGGACTTTTTTTATGGTCATGGATATGTGAATGTCAAATTTTAGTTTATTGTCTATTTCCACTCCTAGCAATTTGGTGTGTTCAGTTGGGTATATAGTGGTGTTGTCTTTTGCTGTGATGTTAAAGTGAGAGTTGTTTTGAGTATGTTTGGTGGGTTGGAAGATGAGTAGTTTAGTTTTGTTTGGGTTGAGTATTAATTGGGCATCAGATAACCATGTTTCAACAGAGGAAAAGGCTTCCTGTGTGACTTTTTGCAGTTTGGGTACTTTTACTTTCTTTGCACCACCCAATAACTTTTGTGAAAAGTAGGCAATGGAATCTCAAATATAGGCATACGTTTTAGAGTAAATAAAATATATGTATTCTGTAAAACATACATCAGATTGAAAAAAATGCAAAATATACATTTTTTTATGAAACAACTGAGAAAACTAGGACATCCAAATGGCTGCATAATGCTACTGCTGGTACCTAACAATAAAATACCATTCTTTATAGCAGTACAAAGTATTATAGTGAATTTCTCAAAATCTTGCATAACGATCTTCAGCTATGAGATGCACTTAGCATGTCACCCCATTTGTAGAGATGCATACACTTTACCTTCTTGTAATACAGTTGAACATGAGTCTAAAGTAAGGGACTGGGTCATAAGCCCAGTGAAAATAAAACAAAAATGCTGTATTTAGGAAAAATACATAGTATTTTACTTGTGCTACAACCCAGCAAACTAGTACTATAGGCCATTATTGTACTCAGAATACTAAGCAGACATTTCCCAGAGAAGCCACAAAAGTTGTTGTTTGTCTTTCGGCTTTTCCCGGAAAGGGGTCGCCACAGTGGAACTCCGGTCCGCTGAGAACCCACAAAAGTAAATTAATATAATCCAAAAGGTCAGACTGGCAGTAAAGACACATGAACTAAAGCCACAGGGTCCTATCTTTGAAAGTCTACTACACTTTTGAAATATCATGACAAAACTATCAGTTAGCAAGAAAGTATTTGGTTACAAAACATATCTAAGACTGCAACTCATACTTTACAGCTTTAGCCACATTAAAGCATTGACTGCACTATACCCATGGTAAATTACCACTGAAAAAGTATTTTTTTTTCTGCTGATATCCATAGGATATTTACTTCTGATATAATTTATTTATTTGTTTATTGAACTTTGATTACTGGGAAAGTGCCCATTTTCCAAAGTGTTGCAAAAACATTTATAAGAACAATAATTTTAGAATCTTCAAAAATAATACAAAAACATCTACAGTTTAAATAGTTATACCAAATTAGACATAATGTGAAAACATTGGTTAAGAATAGATACAACTTACATGACAATGACTTAATATTTAGAGAATTGTCAGTCAGTATAGAGAAATTAAAAGTAAGTTAGCATAATACAAACAGAAATTGCAATATGTTGTGAGAGAAAAACAGCATCATGGCATATTTACACAGAGAGTCTTGGGACAGAAAATGAGTGAAGAAAAGAAGTGAATGAAGAAATGACAGAAAGGAAGATTAAGGTATGAGTAGGTGCTGGTTTATATTTAGGGATACAGTTAATCCTTTGGTTGACAAGAACAGAAACAAATTTTGACTAGGACGTCTTTCAGAATAGTTTTAAAGGATATTAGGGAGGGTAGTCGCCTGATGGATATAGATGAGTTTCAGGCTTTAGCAACATGGTATAAGTACAGACCATGTCCAGCAAATTTAATAGGTTTATCAACAGAGAGAAGATTTTCTTAGTGCATATATTCTGGAGACCAGTTTTACCTGACTTTTTGTGCAGAGGTTAAACAGTTCCCCAAGATGAAACCAGGCATAGTGACAAACAATAACAACAAAAAATTATATAAAAGAGCAGCAGTGTAACAAGGGTGTGGTGAAAGGGGCAACTACCACAGGTTCAAAGTGTTACAGAGCAACACAGCATGATCAAGAGTTCCTGTAGAAAGCATTGCTTCCTATGTATCAAAATGCCTGTACAGAAAGGCAGTTCAGTGCTGGCTCTTCAACTGAAGAGCTGAGGGTGTGTAGAGATTCTGTAAGAAGCTAATTGGTACAAAAGCACCGATCTGCTTTCTACAATTTGCTGAAGTCCTTTTTTTCACTTCAGTCGAAGAATTATAGAGAGGGGATTGAATGCTGTAGAAGCTAATGCAACCATAAATTGGCTTTTTACAGTGTCAAAGTACTTTTTTTTTGCTTTTTTTCTCTTCACTCAAAGAGCTGAGTAGGGTGTGAATTGGCTGCTGTAGGAAGTTGAGGCACCAACAGGAAGCCAAAGTCCTTTTTTTTCCTTTTGCTATTCACACAAAGAGCTAGGGGTGTAAACTGGCTGCACCTCATTCGAAGAACTAGAGTTGTAAACTGGCTGTACCTCACTCAAAGAGCTAGGGGTGTAAACTGGCTGCACCTCACTCAAAGAGCTAGGGGCATAAACTGGCTGCACCTCAGTCGAAGAGCTGGGGGTGTGCATACTGGCCGCTGTAAAATCTGCTGCACCAACACGCTTTCTGCAGTAAGCCAAAGTACCCTTTTTTGTTCTTCACTCAAAGAGCTAAGGGTGTGTGGACTGGCTGCAGCACCAACAGTAATGCAAAGTCCTTTTTTTTTTTTTGCTCTTTGCCTCAAGAGCTGGGGGTGGGGGTGGAATGGCTATTGTGGAAGACAATGCTTTTCACTTGAAAAGCTGAGGGTGGCCTGAATTTAGGGTGGGATACTGTACTTCTCAACAACAGTTTGTTTCAATTTCTCAGTCCCTCAAGTTCCCTCCTTTTTGGTATCCAGAAGCCAGATAAAAACTTCCTGCACCCCCCCCCCCCCATATAGACAAGTAGTGTCAATAGGAAATCTATTACTGGGCCTATTTACATTTAGCTATAATTTCAATTTAAACCCTTTACAGACAGGAACAAATTCTTTATATTGGACACCTCAGATTTTCTGAAAAAGATCAAGAACATGGCAGTCAACAACCACTCCCTGTGTGTGACCATAGATGTGGAAGTGTTATGCACAATGCTTTCACATAATTTCTGTATCCAAACAGTTATGGAAAATTTCGAAAAAGACTGGGCTACACACCCAAAGAAAATTCAATAACCTAAAAAAAAACAAAAAATGAAAAAAATTCCACTGCCATTCAACCAACATTCAGTGCTGCAGTAAATGGCCCCAACTATAGGTTGCCAAGATTGTGTTCTCATAATACAACATATGTAATCTAAAAAACAAATACATTTATTGCAAACAATCTAAGTACTTTCATTCACAATAAAATGGTTTAAATGATGTGATTTCTATAAACTGTGTTTTAAAAATGAAATGTTATAATTGTATTTGATTAGTTTTTAAGCTAGTGATTTATATATTTATATGGTTATTTTAATTGTGAGATCATGTTTTTTGTACAATTAATCTGTTATGGTAATGAGATTTGTGGGAGCGATCTGATGAATATCTAGAGGCTTGTGTTACATTGTATTTTATCTCTGATGAAGTCCTGTATACCTTATTGCATACTCTGCTGTGCAAACTCCCACACACACTGCTCAACAACATTTTGTGGCATACTGACATGTTTTACAAGCATGACACAGGTGCAGCAATGGGGCCCCATAGCACCAAGTTTTGCTAACATTGTCATGGGTAAATGGGAGGAAAAGACCATCTACCACTCCAGGTTCCAAGAGCAGATAAGATGCTATTATCATTTTATAGATTTAATGGGAAGGTGGTGTAAGCAGATTATGCAGTTTTTACATCATCAGGCGGTCAACCTCATTTTGAGGATCACCACCCACCACAGCCCTACTTCTGATAGCTTTTTGGATCTTGCCATCTCCAAAGACCCCAACACTAGCATGCTTTGCTTTGATTTCTACAGGAAAGCAGCCAGAGTTATCATGCTATTGACCTTCAACAGAATGCACCTCCCCACATTACCCAAAATAATGGACTTAAGTCACAGAGCATTAGATATGCCAGAGTTTTGAAAAAATTTCAAGGTTTCATCAAAAACCTTACTAACCTACTAGATAATTTTCTAGCTAGAAGGTACTCAAAGAGGATGCTCTATGGCATTCGACAGTTTATCACAGTCTTGAAACAGAGCAACGACCTATCTCTACAAGACCCAGCAGCTAGGCTGGATAGAAACATTATGGGATACATTGTGGACCCCACCACAGTGCTAGAAAAAGGAGTATGACCATCACATACACACAAGACTACCAGAAAAATTAGTGATGCCATCATCAATAACCGGGTCATAACACAGGGTAACATGCAGTTTAGGAAGATTCTCAGCACAGACCCCAGCTTCACCTTCAAAAAGTCTAAAGGCATTAGGGATTTCTCTTAAAAGTAAATGGGAAGATGCAACTAATTTGCCTACAGGCACTCACAAATGCAGCCTTCCTAACTGCAGATACTGCCCCTATATGAATGGTTACAATCATTTCCAGTGCCCCAGAACTGGAAAGCTCTGCAGTAATATAATCCCAGGGAACTGCAACAGAGTCAATGTGGTTTACCAGGTGAAATGCAATGCCTTTTAAGTGGGGAAGGCCATTAATATAATAAAGAGATGCATTATACAACACTTGACTATAATTTAACCAAAAATCGTCAAAAGACTTGACTGAAATTAAATCAAAAATCCTCAAAAACCTGCTAGACCTGATAGACACAGGTGCTTGGACTGCATAGTAATAGGGCATGGATCAGATACCCATGCCCTATTACTATGATTTTTCAAACCTCCATGGTTCTATAGGGGGTAATACAAAAGCCCTACTAGAAAAACATGAACTATCCTGGAAAATTAAACCTGATGCATGTGGAGCTACTGAGCTAAATTCCAGCTGTTATACTGATAGCATTTTAATCCTTAGGAAACTCAGTTACAAAGTACATTACTGATGATTTTTGGGATCAGCTGGACTAATTTCCTGTTAAAGATAGACGTGGATCTCCACAGCAATACCGTTTACCATTGGGCAACAACACGCTCACCAAAATTGTGGTGGTAGTCTACGCTATATTTTAAAATACAATTCCAGGATATATTTGCAATTACAATATATATCAGGTGAGCTTCTGGAATTTATTTTAATTCTAATTTTTATTGATTGAAATGGTCATTAGCCCAGTAAAAGTGGCTCAGCATCTTAACAAAGGAATTTTAAAACACTTTTTAATCTTTTTTTTCTGTTGATGTATTTTTCCCATGATTATAAACTTTGTTCCTTCATTATATTTGTATACGTCCAGCATTCTTGAAGGAGGTACACAGGGGACCATACCCCTCAACTGTCCCTGCTGTTGTGGAATGTCTCTGATTTTGTCTCATATTTTTACCCCTTCCTGATTTTCTGGTAAATAACTGAGTAATACACATAAGTCAATACTGCCAGATATTAGAGTATCTTGCTTCTTGTTGCTCAGTAACTGCATGAGATGCAAAACTTGTTGTTCTACTATTTTTTTAAGTGAATTAGTGTAATATTAAAAAAAAAATGTCCCCTATTTGGAGTCTTCATTCTATTCATTACTTTTACTTTGTATAGACTTCTTGAGTAAAGAAGTCAAGAGGTATGGATCTATGAACCATATATCTCAACCATCTCTAATTTTGCAAAACATCACTGATTTTGTTTCATTAGTATGTTTTTGCCTCATCACTTACTTTCTGGCAAAACACTGAGGATTACAGAGACACCTGCATTGCCAGACATTAGAGTTTCTGCGTCCTACTGCCCAGAACATGCATGTTCATGTAAAACCTATTGCTCTGTTAACAGTAATCTCTAGCCATAAGACTACTTGACTAAAGATCGCAGGGAAAGCACTGCAGTCAGTTGCCCTTAGCAACTGATCACAGGTGCTCAGACTGCAGATTGCAGACTTGCCAGTACTTTCTAGTCATAATATTACCTGACCAGAGGTTGCCAACTGAGAAATGACTATGACTGGTTGCAAAGGGCAACCAATTGCAGCTGCTCAGTCTGCTGGGTTGCTGGGAGTCTCTTGTTATATTATTAAGTGACAAGAGACTAACAACAAGGAACGCCCTGTGATCCACTGCAATGGCAAATGATCATAAGTGCTTAGACTGCAAAGTAATAGGAAATGGGTCAGATGTCCTTGTTCCATTACTATGGTCATGAAAAAAAAAATAAAAGCAAAAAAAAAATCTTTTATGTTTTAGATTTTTTTTTTTTATTGGAGTACTCTATATTTTACAGCTGGGCATCTGCTCCAGTATACTTTTGTGTGGTGCCACCTATGATTTGGCAATACAGTGAAAAAAAATACTGCGGCCTTCCAGTAAAAGCCAGAACAAGTCCACTGAAGAGAAAAGTATGCAAGAAGAAAAAGCAGTGTCATGAGTTCGAGAACTGAGTAAGAGGACAGGTACAGACAGGTGAGAAACGGTGAAATGAAATAGGATAGGAACAGAAACACAAACAAAGACATCATCATTCAGTCTGAGGGGGAAAGCTAAAGAGGAAATGTTGAAAAGCTATGTTACCCTTCCTACAAAAAGGGCCAAAAGTAAAGGAAAGACATTTTAATAAACTGATAAGAAGATAACAACACACAAATTCCACCTCACCAGGGGTGAAACTCACTAATAAAACTAAAAATAAAAAATAAAAAACGTGGAAAAAGCAGCACAGTGGCAGGAAAGAGAACCAGCTTTATTCATGACTAAGCGCTTTCACCTTCAAATCCTAGCATCATCAGAGTCACTAAACATACACATCACTTCCTTTTTATAGTAAAATACACATGACATCATCAAAGTCACTCAACATATACATCACTTCCTATTTACATTGGTACAGTGGTCTGGGGTTCCGATTCTGTGGTAGCCAGGGGCTGCGTAGGCGCCTCACTGAAAACCGGAGGACCGGCGACCGGCCCAGCTGAGACCTCGGAGTCTGGCTTGGATCTAGGCTGCCTGTCTTTATCTTTGCATTTTTTATGCATGCCGGTAGTCGGTTGCTCCGACGGCATAGTGTAATTAAATTTCCTACCAAAGTAGTGTCGTGCGAAATCAAAGTGTTGCTTTATAGTTCGCTTATTGAACCTAGCACAAAACCGACAACCAGTGACGTTGTGGTCTGGGCCTAGGCAAGGTATACAATAAGAATGAAAGTCCTTATGAGGTATTTGCTTCCCACAAGAAATGCAATTGTTAACTTTTTCTGACATCGGACTGAGGCAAGAAAAGGTTCCCCAACAGGGTACTTAGCTTTGAAGACTTTGGACTGAAACTCGATTCGAAAATCTCAGGTGTCAGCCGACCGGCACTTGCGAACTGCTTCGCACCGCGTGCCAAGAAAGACTGAAGAAAATGGCGTCAGATGCCTCTTATATACCCCTGGCGCACTGACATCAGGGAAGAAGCGACAGCAACCGACGCTGGACCAAGACTTAGGAATTCGGGCCGACTGCGGGACCGCCTGACGGCAGCATAACCCAAGTGTGATGACTGCAGCAGGGTAACATGATGAACATCCTGTATTAAACATGTTAAAATACTAAAATGATTTGTAAACCACCCTTTTGACATAATTAAAGAATGCACACTGGCTGAATTAAATATTAAAATACTTCTATTTGAGAAAGGGTGCAATAGAAATATTGTCATTAATACCTGGAGAATTCTAAACATTTAATGTCAATTGTCATTTTGTTTCTCTTAGTTCTAAAATCACTTTGGTATTGCAACCTCTTCCCCTTTTTTTCACTATGTCAATAATGAAAAATAGAAACCTCTTAAAATTCTGACTTATGACAGAATGTCTACAAAGGGCACTACTTGTCTTATTTTTAATGTCCCTCACATGTTCGGCAATTCTATCATTCAATTTCCGTATGGTTTTACCAACATAGAATGCCAAGTATGTGGAACATGTTGCTAGGTATACAACACTTGTAGTATTACATGTTCCTCTACCAGGACATGACAAAGTGCAGTGATAGCCATCCACAGCTACATAAAGGCCATCGTTGATATACTTGCAATAATTGCAAGAACCGCAGTTGTACATCCTAGAGACATGCCCCCTGCCCTGATCTATCTCTTGCAATTCAAGAAGATCCTTGAAGTTACTTCCTCTACTGTATACCACCTTCGGTGCCACACATAACCTCTGTTTAAGATCATCATCAAAGAAATTTTTCCAAGCAGTGTTTAAAATACTGACAAGCCTGGGGCAATCCTAATTATACTTTAATATAATAGCATTATTGCACACCACATGTTTCTTATTGGGGTCAGCTACGTTAGATTCTAATGATAAAAATCAGTAGATAGAGTTTAGACTTCTTTCTCCAGATCTCTCTCTTGGTGTTGAGCAACAATCTGAGTGGGTAACCTCTGTTGATAAACATCCCTATGAGTGTGTACAATTCCTTACTGAAATCTTCATCCTGACTAATCAGCCTAGATAGCCTACACATCTGGCCCTTCACCACTCCACATTTCTGATGGGGAGGGTGACAGCTGTTGTAATGCAACAGTCCGTTTGAGTAAGTTGTTTCCTAAAAATCATGGAGAACAACCTACCATCATTGTTTTTTAACAATATATACAAATAATCTATTTCTTCAGAACTGTGTCTGTAAGTAAACGACAAAAAGTCGGTGCTAGAATCCAGAAAGGCTACAAAATCATGAATTTCAGATATAGGGCCATTCCACAAAATCAGGATGTCATCCAAAAATCTCAAATATTTAATAATCTTAGGCATGCACTTGGATCTAAACACCACTTCCTTCTCCCATAGCAACAGGACCACATTTGCAAAAACTGGAGCACATTTCGCTCCCATCGTGACACCTGTGGTCTGGCGTTAATACTCGCCTTCAAAAAAGAGGAAATTACTATTCAGTACAACTTCCATCAAACTGGTTAAAAAATTAACCTTATCATTAGGAAGCATGCCAGATCCAATTAGACATTCTTCAAATGCCTTGACACCCTTAACATGTGGGATTACAGAAAATAAATTGATCACATCAATGGCCAAAAAGCTCACATTTTCTAAAGTGACAATGTCACACAACATCTCCAAACAATGCCAAGAATCTCTCATAATGTGGTCAACATTTTTAATAATAGGCTTAGTGTAGTGGTCAATATAGGCAGCCAAGGGCTCAGTGTTTGAACCCTTGGCAGACACAATTGGCCTAAAAGGAGGATCATGTACACACTTATGGATCTTAGGAATTCCAAAGATCACCGGGATAACTAGGTCATCCACACTCAGATAGTCCAATTCAACACCATTAATAAAATCCTGTGAAAAAGCATCAAATAACTCTATATCAATCTTAGAATAAGCATGGTTGATCTCGTTCAATGAAACTCTAGAATAAGTGGCAGGGGCGTTCAAAATAGTAAACATTTTACAACTATAGTCAAACTTTGACATCAATACCATCCCCCCACCTTTATCTGGTTTCATTAACCTAATTGTTGTATTGCTTTTTAATTCACTAAAACACTTTCTTTCCTGTCTACTGAGATTGTCACTCGCCATGTTGTTGTTTTGTAACTGAGCCCTAAATTCTGATTCACAAAACGACTCAAAAAGTCCAATTTTTCTATGACAGGAAGGAATAAAAGTAGTACTCCTTTTCAGTGCTGGACGAACATCCCCCTCATCACTTGAAAATATTAATTTCAGGTTTAAATGTCTTGTAAACAACCTGAGGTTTAAAATTAAAGTGACAATATCAGTTTTAAAAGATTGTACAAAAGAAAAACCTTTTTTTCAATAATTCACAATGCATAGAGGTCAGTGGCTTGTTGGTAAAATTATATAAAGTAAAATCTCCATTTTTAAGAATTTTGACAACATCTTGTTGTATGCCATGCAAGTCATCATCAATAATTGATAATTCAGGACTATACATATCATTCAGTAGTATTGGTTCTGTGTCCCCCTCCCCTTCCATCCTCTGTTGTTGTAACGCCATTGGTTCTGAAAACCAGGACCATTCCTGTTCGCATTCTGATCTTCTTACTTCCGGAGGGGGTTCTAAAAAAAGCTCATCATTTACCTCACTACTGTTTCTAATGTTACTTACATTGTTAACGTAGTTTTGGTTACTAGGTCTAATAACATCATTAGATTTAACATTCGAACCACCCCCTTCATCATAATCAACATCATCCACTTTCGTGTTCGTGAATGCAGAAACTGAAAGCATTAAACATTTAATTTTCATTTTCCTAAAAAGATGTATTTGGGTAAGTATTGATAGTATCCCAATATCTGAGGATAGTATCCCAGTCTGTTTTAATAACTATGTCATTATCACATCACTGCTTCCCAAAAGTCTATGAAAGATAATTTATCCATGATGATGTTTGATTTTACTTACGTTAAAGATGACAAAATCATAATTTTCTTTAATTAAAGAAGGCATAAACATTGGTAGAAGGAGCAGAAAGATCCTACATCTGTCACTATAGAATCTAAAATACTATATTGCATTCCGTGGACACTACATCGCATTTTGTGGATGGATTTTGAACTATTTTTTCAGACTTAATATTTGGGCACACTTAGATCAATTTAAGTAGTGCTCATAGTAGCTGCACAGTATAAATCTTTCATGAGGATTATATTTGCTATTTTTCATTTATTTCAGTTCTTTAACCAGTATCAGTGAACTGGCCTAATAACACTTTTCATCAATGACTGCAGTCCAAAGGCAGACTCAAAGATAGTACGTATAAATGCAATAAATGTAACATTCAAGATACAAGTTAGATGCATGTGTGTGTGTGCGTGTGTGTGTGTGTGTGTGTGTGTGTGTGTGTGTGTGTGTGTGTGTGTATATAGATACAAATGTGTGTCTAGCTATATGTGTGTGTGTGTGTGTGTGTGTGTGTGTGTGTGTGTGTGTGTGTGTGTGTGTGTGTGTGTGTGTGTGTGTGTGAGTGTGTGTGTGTGTCTATATATATATATATATATATATATATATATATATATATATATATATATATATAGTTCCGTGCCAAAATGCTGAAAGTACAAAATGTTTATTGTGAAATTTGCCAGTTTCCCACTGTTGTGCCATCCTGGAGTTGGTATTTATAAGTAGCAGGGCTTGTGAGAGGCACAGCACCCCATGGGTGATGCAGGGTGTCTTGACCCTTAATTAATTATGTTGTGTGTTGCAACATTTTGGCTTTTCAAACAAACAGAGCTATATATATAAAATATAGATGTAAACATAAGATGCATTACATGTAACATTAAAAAATCATATAAATGTGTTGTTTTAAATGTTAGTTACAGTATCAACATATATAATAGAAGCAATTTCAAATATGACACTGTAGAATAGCTTGCAATATATACATATGTGGTACAATTGCAAACGTTTAACAATGGATTGAGCAGTGTGAACTGTATATAGGTTCGTAGGTAGGTACTAGGCTATCTGCCCAAAGGCATTTATAAGCCTAGCCGGAATGTGTTGGCTTTCGCCGCCCCCTTAGATTAGTTCCCTGTGCCTCCGTCCAGCAGAGCCATTGAAGTGATCCCTGGGGTAAACTTTCTGTTTCCCATCCACTCGTCAAGGTTTTATATATATATATATATATATATATATATATATATATATATGTATATACATACATACATATACAATGTATCACAGAGATACGTCAGCAAGCAGTACAGAAAGGTTTAGTTATAAAGCAAAAGTGAGAATGACAACAGGGAATGTTTAAACCATGAACAAAATTTTTTGGCACTCTTCGTTGATTTTTACTGGAGTTTACTCAAGAAATATTAATGCTGTGTACTGGAGATAATCTGTGTACACCAACACTAATCATTGTATAAATGATTTCTAGTGTTAAATACATACTGAGACTCTCACCTCTACCTCAGGATAGGAAACTATTGAAAAAAATACAACCTGGAATTGGTATATGAATTTTCAATGTTTAAACTAGATTTTGGTTACAGTACAAATAGTAACATCCTTAAAGCAGACCAAAGCTTCTAAATCATACATTTTATTGTGACTTCTTGTTTTTACTAAAGGTACCTTCACATCAGAAAGACTGTACTGCACAGTACTGCAACATAACTTATATGCTAGTAAGGGGTGCAGTGTGTCTCCCTTAAGTACACATTGTAAATTCAAGGCAACATCCCAGTTTTAAAGTATAACCTATGATTTGCTACTGATTCTGCACTTCAGGCTTTACCACAATGATGTAATGTTTACTGTTGGTTGACCTTCGACAGCTCTTGTCTAAAGCCCACAACTATAAATCAAGATTAGTGTGCTGTCTGAAGATTTTTCCTAACAAAAATGCCCAGATACATCACACACACACACACACACACACACACACACACACACACACACACACACACACACACACACACACGCGTGCACACACACAAAATCATTCCTGTTTTGCTAAAAAAAACCTTTTCAGATACACAAAAGCCTCCTGTGCTGACTTGCACAGACAATGTGAATCTGCATTGCTGGCAACATCTACAGTATTAATTAAATACTCTGAAACAAGAAACTGTGTACTGTTCCCATCGTTTGTAAATGACTTATTAAGAAAGAAAAATACCGTACTAAAAAATTAAACTGTATTTTTTCAGAAAATGTTACTTCTGTTTACAAATACTAATGGTGGTCTGCATTATGACTTTGTGGGAAGGTCTCTGCCTCACAGCTCCAGAGTCCATGCTGAATGTGGACTTCTGCTCACTGTCTATGTGGAGTCTGCATGTTCTCCCCATGTCTGAGTGTTTTTTCAGGTATTCTGTGTTCCTCCAAATTAAAATAAAAACACTATGGATTGTCTGCTATAAATTGTCTATTTACATGTTTTACTTAACAGTTGCACTTGTGGTGTGGCTCATAGTAGAAAAGAGCATATGGACCAGCCAGCTTAATTTAACTAATACAATGCATAACATGGCAGGAGGCTGTTTGACATTTCTGTTTCCATCCCTTTGCTGACTGCAAGTACATTTCACCAGACACAGGACTGACATCTTTTAGGCTTAATTTTTTTCTTCAAACCACTCAGAATCATGTTTGTGATTGGCATACCATACATGGCTGTAGAAATCTACTGAGGTCTTTACAAACAACTTCAGTTTCCATCCAGTAAACAGATCTGTAGCAAGGTAGTCTGGTACCCCAGCAACACATCCGCTTTGTGCTCCCTCCCCCCTATAAGTGATCAAAACTATTTAATGACTGCTTGTAAGCTGTCATACTTTTTAAAGATAACAAATTATTAGGTATATATTGTAGCTACCTTTAAAAGTAAAGAACAGACTGACAGCTTGTTCTTTTTTTTTAAGTTGCAATATTCCGCTGTTGGCATGTACACATGGTGCCTTGAACAGCTCCCTGTCTACTCCATTCTTGTTACAGCTCTGCCAGCAGCAATGCATGTCACACTGTGATGCACTGCAAACTGCATCTACATAATGCAAGCCCAAGGTTTCCAGAGTGGTAATGGTTGCACATTCTTTTTTCCTTTGAGTTAAACAGTCAATGCAGCTGTTTTTGTTTTGGGGGTGGGATTCAGCAGCCTTTTTCACTTTATGCTTGCATTGCTGCAGCAAAGAAGCATGCACATGAACAGTCTCGCTTATTCCACTCCATTAACAGCACTTACACAAACGGCAAAGCTTTAACAAACTGTTGATGCAGATGATTGGCCCACATCTGTGTATCGCAGGGTGGTGGTTAAACTAAGAAAAAGTAAGAAAACAGACTTCTTTCTTTCTGGATGAAAACTGTATAAGGTGCCACCATGAACTGCATGTGATTCAGTCAGAAAAGCACACTTAAAGTGGACAAAGGGAAGAGAGTTATGGTGTTTTGGAACAAGAAATTACTTATAAGAACAGAACAAAAACAGAAAGGATGGTAAAGCCAAACATCAACCCTTATAGGATTGCTGGGGCATTTTTATGAAAATGCTGATGCAGTGTTATGATGCACTTACACAAAACACTGAGTGCTTTTTTTCTGCCAACTACAATGGAAAAAAAGTAGAAGCCTTTTTAAATGCAATGTGGACTAGAATCTTTGGATTTGTATTATGTACTATCCTAGCAAAACAGATGCTATGTATTATACTAAGAATGAAAAGTTTCTGGGAATTCATTTTCCTATAAAACCTCTGGTCAAAGACGTTTCTACAGGAAATTTCTAAACAGCTGGCTGGACTCTATGAATTTAAGGGATGCCTTAAATGACAACCTTCATGATAGATTAGTTTCCAGCTTCTGCAGTGAAAGAATACAGAAGTCATTATTGGAATTAGCAGCTAAAGACCTAAAAATGCCCACAGAACCTCAAAAGAACAACTAATAAAATTAGTAGAAGTAAATAGCACAGCTAAATGTTTGAAAGTTGACTGGTTTGAGATCAAGCCAGGTACAGAAATAAGGTACCTGAGAAAAATCTGGTGATGGAATGTAGAAGTCTAGAAATTTATAAAATGAGCGAAGGTGTATAGGAAGAAGTGATAGAAAATATGGAAGACAGAACACTGCTGGCTAAAAAAGAGGTAAGAGAACAATAGTGATGGCAAAGAACAAGGTATCAGAAAACTCTACCAGCTTCTGAAAAGTCACTCAGTAGTCAGCACAAAGAAGTTCTATCACATTGTAATGCAAAGACAACCAGATAAAGACAGTGGGCAGGCACCATTTATAAGGGATGTCAGCAAAAATCTATTCACCAGCTAGGAAACATAAAAGGTAGCAGGAAGTAGTACTTACTAATGCTTCTGAAGTAAGAAAACACCACAAAAGTTGAATGGTCACATAAATAGCATACACTTAAAGAGAAAAGAGATCACATTAGAAAAGGTACAAAGTTAATTCATACAATGAAGCACAGGAAACTGGATTGCTCAGATGAAGTCACAGAAAATAAACAAGATGCAGTGGGTACTACAGGAGAAATGGCTTGTGAGGGTACTCATCACAGTACGGACATACTGGAGAATAAGCATTATATTGCCAGTCTGCAAGAACAAAAGGGATATTCACAACCACAGGAAGTACAGAGGCATTACATTCCTGTTACATTGCATGAAACTGCTGGAAAGAGTGACTGATAAATGAATACACAGAGCAGCAGAAAGAAAGATAAGAGATGGGCAGTTTGGATTGAGATTAGGATGCAGTACAACTGACCTGATGTTTGCATTAAGTCAGATAGGGAAAAAGTTATAAGTAAGGAAGCGAGTCCAAAAGGGCATTCCTAGACATACAGAGATAATATGACAAGGTCCCAAGAAGCCAATTTGTGACCTCCTGTGATGATATGAAGTTCCAGAAACACTGACAGAATTAGTGCGAGCTATGACCCAATAATACAAGTACAAACTGTGTTGGAATTCACTGTGGGGAGGAGAGGGGTTGTTCAGTGGAAGGTGATACACATCAGGATTCTTTTCTGAGCTCACTGTTGTTCATACTGGTGATGGACTACATCAGCAAAGAGGTTGGAAGAGACAGACCAATAAAGCTGCTGTATGCAGACAATGTGATACTATAAGCAGTGACTGAATAGCAACTTTAGCAAATAATAGGGGACTAGAATACAAAACTGAAGGCACATGAAAAAAAAAACATATAGACATACAGACATGAAATTCACCATGGAAGCATACAGGAGAAATCAGAGGAAGCTGAAACTTGAGATAGAAGGGAAAACACTATAACAGTTTAACAGCTTCTGCTATCTGGGAGATGTGGCTGAAGGGAAGGGAAGTCTGAATGAGAAAGTCAAAGCTAGAATAAGAGGTGCTGCAGTCAAGTGGAACAGAGTGGCATGGGAAGTGCATGACAGAAGAATGCTAAAGAAAGTAATATATAAAAGCAGTGGTATTTTATGGCACAAATGTGTGCAGTCAAAATAGAGCAGCTGAGGAAACTTGATGTAATGGACATGAAGCAAATGAGACAAGCAGCAGGATGCACACTGGGGGGGGGGGGCGGGGACAGATAAAGCACCAAGGACATCAGAGTTGAAGCTAGAGGAGCACCATTTGTTGAAAAGATCAAGGAGAACAGATTACAATGGCCCAGTCACATGTGCAGGGAAGCAAACATTATTTAGTAAAACAGACTTGAGAGAAACAGGAAGAATGCAAGAAGAGACAAGGATGTCCAGCCAAAATATGGATGGACTGCATGAGAGAAGCTCTGTAACAGGTAGTATAGTGGCTCTGAATAGACAAAGGCAGCAACAGATGACAAGGCATCCTGATCTCATGTAAAATAGGAATGGAGGTTGATGATGATGATGATCAGGTGAAAAGTCAAACATGCAGGGTGGAAAAGCAAAAGGAAAGCACTGCATGCTGTCAAAAGACATATCCTGTCAAAAAATGTCCCACCACTCCATCTTCTATAAGTGAAAGCCAGCTGACAGTGTCAGTGCTGCAACAGGTGGCACACTCACCTTTGGTGCAAAAGACTGTGGGTTCTATTCCCACACCAGGAAGATTGACTGCTGATACTGTATGAAGAGGGTGCTGCACAACTGAGTGTGTCATCCTTCAGATGACATGTTAAATCGATGTGGAAACTACTTGAGTTGGTGATAACTCAGTTGGATGTAAAAGATCCCATGATGCTTATCAAAAAGAGTACAGGTCATTTAAACATTATTTACAAATTTACATATTATACAGTTCCATATATAATTAGATCCTTATACATTGCATATTGAAATCCTATATATGTTATCCTTACTATCCTCATACATTTTCTTCATACTAGATTCCCCACTCCTTTCATGATCACTACTAGATTTTTCTTAACATTATTGACAATATTATCCATTTCCCATTAAACATAATTTAATTTAATATCTCATTCAAAAAATACTACATAAAACAACTTTTTTATCCATTCTGTTTTTATATTCTTTGTTAAAATTCTTACAATATCCATATTCAGTCATATCCATATATATATATATTACTAATCTCTTTTAAATCTTCAAAAAAGTTTTCTCCACATAATTATTCTCATAATTTTCACCCTCTTGCATTAAAAAAAAACATCATGTTCTGTGATTTCTTCTTCACCATAATATAAACATAGTTTCTAACATCTTTTTATACTGCATATTTTCTTTTAGTAGTAATTTATTTATTCCCAGTCTCCATAAAAATGATAATCTGTTTTATTACTACACCATTTATTTATTTCTTTTATAGCTTTAATCTTTTCTTCTGGTAAAATTTCCCATGGAGTAACACAGTAATATTGTACCATTATATTTTATACCATGTTTTTCAATCTTTTTCTGTCTCATCAGTCTTCATCTTCCACATTTTTACCTTCTTGGCAATTTTCTATTTTTTTATTAAAACATTCTTTGACTCTTATTTTTTATTATTTACCTCAAACTTCCATACTTATGTTTTAAACAGTCTTACTACTAGTGTTTAGTTTTTCGCATTTATCTATTCCAGTACTTTGGACAAATTTAAAGAGGCTACAAGTACCACTGGATTTAACAAACCTTGTCCTCTTTTATCTCAATTCATACAAAATACTCCTCTCTTTACTGGGTTTAATGTTGAACCCCATATAAATGTAATCACTTCTAATAATTGTTTTTCGTATATTCTCAGAATCAAATCATAAACACATTTGATAAATAATCTTTCTCAAACTAACTTTTTCCTAATAAGATATATGTTTTCCATAAAAAATTAATTTCCTTTAGTTCTTGTAGCAGTCTTTCCCATTGTGTTCTATTTACTTCTTTATAAATTACACCTAATTTCTTATTAGAATGTCTGTTACAAAAACATTTACACCATGATAGAACTGTTTTCCAGTCATCATTCTTTAACCATATTTCACAAAACAACATCAGTCTTATGGGAATGTAGCAAATTTTCTAATAAAAAAAAACTTTATTATTAATGCTCCTAGCATTAACAACCATCAAAGATGCATCTGCTATATGTGAACTGTTAAATTTTCAAACTGACAAAATTTCTGCCTTATGTTTGTCAAATATTGCATAATATCCTCGCAAAAAATTTTCTTACCTGACCTTGACAAGTGCATGACATCCTGTCTCAACATATGTGCCCAAAATTTGGCTTGGATGCTCTACTCATTTCCATTTTTCAATACAGGACAATTTTTCTTGTAGGCATTTATACAGGAAATCTTTTCATTCACAGTGACTTGACTATACTTTCAACAAGTTTATAGGTTCATAGTTTCATATTAGGCTAATGACCACCAGGGTCTTTACAAACCTAACCATTCAACCCAACCCAGTTTTGTCCCAGAGTTCCTTGGACAGCTATATGGTGGGGTATGTTAAACACATAGGTAAGGGTTATGTGCATGTATGTAGGGTGTTAGTTGGATTTGAACCCTAGATCACCTGTGTTCTATCTCTAAATTCAGTGCTCTTACACCTTGTGCACAGAGATATTATCTGTCAAAAATATGCCCGAACACCTGTACAAGCTATGCTATCTAATAGGGCTGTAAGTTCCCTACTAACAATTAGAGTCCTTGCGAATGAGATAATTTGTACTGACATGAATCAAAACAGAGCCTTACTTCATTATATTAAGGTGTTCTAAGGCCTGCCTCACATTGTCTATTTTTGTTCCTGACAAACATAACACTATTCAATGTTCATTATCTTCTCTGCAAATATAAATATCAGTTTGTCTAATAATTGAATCCCCAATTACACAAACATCTTTTCTGACCAGATCTGAATAATCTTCAACTTCTTATTCAGTAATATCTGCTCTATCAGTTGTTACAAAGGAATGATCTTCATCACCATTAGTCTTATTAATCCCACTGTTTTTATTGTTCATTATATTTGCAAGCATACAATTCTCATCCAGCTGCCTTTGTACAGCCACAGCTTGAGCCATGTTGTCAACATCTGTCTTTCTCCTGTTTTTTTCTTACAGAAGTGTGCTTCACTCCTTCAATGTTCAATTTTGAATTCTTCCTTTTCACCTTCCCCTTGTCTCTTTCTTCTACCTTCTCTTTTGGAAAAATGATGCCTTTTTTGTAGACTGAAGGTTTTTTTGATAGAAAAGTGCTATCATTCCCTGTAATCTGTATGCTAAATAACAAAACAGTGCCATTTTTGTATGTATTCTCTTTGCTTTACAGACATTTATCAGTTTTTTCTTCCTTGTTATTTGTTGTGAACTTCTTCCTTTCTTTCTTTTTTTTTATTTTCTTCTGTATGGTCTGAATCCTCAGATTGCTGAATACTTGTATCCAGAATTCTAAAGTTGTCAGTGGCACTATCTTGTTTCATAGGGGCTGGGTGATCTTTAAGATCAATAGACATAGCCTTTCCTAAATATAATCTACTTGTTCTTTGCCAAACATTATTTATCTCATTGGACCAATCATTAATATATTTGACAACAGTTCTCCAAGTCGTGCCAATTGCACAAGTGCAATTGTCATCAGTAAGTCTCGATTTACTACTAATAATGGTAAGCAAATCATCAATCTTTTGCTATAAAGAACACATTTAACCAGTGTTATCAGGTGTTAACTTTAAATATACATAGCATTTATTGCACTGTGCAAGATATCTGTGTGTTAGCAAGTCATTAATGGCATACTCATTTAAGGAATTCATATTCAGCTGCAAATAGATAAAAAATTCTAAAAGAAAAGAATAAACAAAATCAGTTATCACAGAATTCAAAGATAATTTAAATCAACTTCTATGAGAAAAATCATGCAAACAATATACAACTAAATATTAAGCACAGTAAAGTTTTTGCTCTGACTGTACAAGTTATGAAAGTCACACAAAAGCTTGAATTTCTTTACAGTAGCTTCTGCTCACTATCTCTCACAGTCACACCTCTTTTTAACAGTAAAGCTCAATAAATCATAGAACAAGACAGGACTGTCTAGATAAGCTTTGGATTGTCCTCCCTGCAGGTTGTGTGAATTCATAGCTGACCAGGTCCCTTGGGGTGACTAGAGTTCACCTGTCTAAAACCTATCCCTTTCTAACAACTAATAGTGACAATTAAAGGTAAAACAACAAAATATAAATCAAAGTAAATCTTCTTATCCACAATCTGTCCCTTCCTTCCTACAAACTGAAAAACAGTGGTAAAAAAATATGATATTAATTCAAATAAAAACATCTCTTACCCAGCTGCTGCACAGCTAATCACAAATCAATATAGGATTGTTTCTGCACTCTCTGTGAATTTATAGCTGACTAGGTCCCTTAGGATGGCTACAGTTTGTGTAATAAAACCTCTCCCTTTCTAACAGGCAATGAAAATTAAAGGTAAAACAATGAAATATAAATCTAAATAAATCTGGTCTACAAGCTATCCCTTCCTGCCTACAAACGGTGAAAACAGTGGTATGAAATACCCTATAGATTCAAATAAAAATTTTCTTAATAGGCAACTGCACAGTCAATCACAAACCATGACAGGATTGTTTAAATAACATCTGCATTGTCCCAGATTACTTTCGTAAATATTCTATAATCTGTATTATTCAGGACTACTGACCTCTAATTTTATATTGTCTTTTTCTCATTTTTTTCCATAAATTATAATATTTCACAAGTCTTTATAACTAGAACCTTTGTTTGACCATTTGTTCAAGACATGTACCAAATATTCTCTTTGCCTAATATGCATATTATATCCTATTCCATCAGGACCTGGCTGCTGACTTTGTATTTACCTCTCCAAGTACTTTATCCAACTTATACAAAGCAATCTAATTTTCATCTTCTTTATTTATATGATCCAAATGATTTTTACCTCCAATATTCTTTTACATTCTTTCTTTTTTCTTTAAACATTTCTTCTATATAATTAACTACAATTTCCACAGTCTGTGCTTATTTTTCTTTATATGTCTCCTTTTTAATTTTCTTTTCCCTCATTACACCCACCTTATTCATTATTTTACTTAAGTATGCCGATACATTTTTCTTGTAATAAATACTTTTGTTTATAAATAATTCCTTATTTTTTCATAATTGCTTTTAAATATTTTCTTTTTATAATACTCTCTTGCATTCTTTTCTAAATTTACTAAAGCAGTTTCATTTATCTCTGCATTTCTTTCTTTTTCCACCATTCTTATCGTATTCTGCCATTGTAAAAAAAAACTTTAATATTTTCTTTTGAAACCCATTCTGACCAATTAGCCTAAAATATCCTCACAATAATGTGAGCTCTCCATAACTATATCATTAATTTTCTTCCTTTTTCATTCCATTATATTTTCATTTACTCTTATTAATTCCATTTCCTATTCTAATATATTCTTTATTTTCATTTACCTCCATCCATATTGCCAAATGATCCATTAATCCTTCAGATATTGTAAAGTAAGCAATTCCAGACTTATGAACACATCTTCTATATGTCCATAATTTTCTATTCCAATATATAGCTGATTTACTCCTATTTCATAACTTCTATCATTGTCCTTAAAATGTTTTCTTTCTTTTTTCTTTTACCCCTTAAATCACAATTGAAGTCTACTGTTATTGTGATATTCATATTTACTGCTACATATTCTAAACGCTGTTGGAATAAATTCTCCCTTTTTTATAAATATCTTAAGTATATAATGCTATAATTCTATATACCTTTTCTTGCCATCTTAAATTTGCAACAGTTAATCGTCCCATTCTTACTAATGTTACATCTAATATCTTAACTACTCTCTTATATAATACTGCTATTCCCAGCAACAATCATATCCCATACTCCATATTACATTTCTACCCCATATTTTTTTCTTTCGTCACTTGTTAAAAAGTCATATATCTTCCAACACAATTATATCTACTTCGAATTTGTTACACCATTCTGAAATCCATGTCCTTCTTACTACATTTGTAATACTGCTCACAATAACTGAAAGGATTCTTAGATTATTACTTTCTCTTTTCCTTAATTTAAAGGAAATAATTTTCCTCTTAAACTAACTTATCTGGCTACCCTTTGGTTTTCATTACCTGTTACCCATTTCCTTTCTTCTTTTCTTTTACATTTATACCTTTAAACTTACGTTTCCTATCTTTTACTATTCCCCCAACATAATTCCTTTTTTCCTTTCTCCACTTTCCAGTTATCTTCATCACTAATTTCCAAATCTTTGTCTATCCTACTCTCATCATCTTTTTCTTTATTATTATTATTTTCTTTTACTAAGTTCTTTACCTTCCCATCTTTTTACACAATTTTTTTTCATTTAACTCTTCTTTACAATCCATCCATAAATGTCCAGTTTACATTTATAACATTCCAGTTTGCATTTCTTTGCATCATGGGCTATTTCCCAAATATATAATACTTCTTTTAATCACAGTTATTTATAAAATCTGCAGAAAAAATGACAATAATCCACAGAATAAACGCTCGATCAGAAAAATAAAATAAAATGAGTCCAACAAACAACTGATTGAGCGACCAAGGCAGCATACACTCTCTTACTTTAAAACATTTATTAATACACTGGAGGTAAGCGCTTTCACATAAAAATGCTTCTTCAGACCTATACAAACAGCAAAGAATCACAGTCTGACATACACTCACTAAAATTCAAATCAACCAACGACAAATCTCACTTAATTAAGTTCATAATAACTTCTTAAAAACACAACCCAACCTAAAAATACATATATAAATATAGTAAATTCAAAAACACAAATAACAACATATGCTTTTAACAAAGCATAAAAAAATATATATATATAATATCAAATATATGCAAAAAATATATAAAAATATATAAAAATGTTTTTATTTAGGCACCCTACATTTCTTCAAAATGGGCTTAATAGAAGCCCGCTCATTTAGCCCAAGACCTCTATCAGCTCTTAGAATAATCATCCAATTGTTTTCTTTGAATTCAGTATGGTTACGTATATCTCCCAAACGTATACTTGGGGTGATGATTTCAATCACTCTAAAAGTGAATCGATGCAACTCTCCATATTCCATGACATGTTTAGAAAGGGCATTGTTAACATTGCCCTTCCTAATACTGTATACACGTTCCCTAATTCTTTCACGTAGGGACCAAATGGTCTTCCCTACATAGAATGAGCTGTAGATGATGCACTGAGCAATATATACAACATTGGATGATTTACAATCAGCATTAACATTAAAAGAGAAACTTCTGTTCATATCTGGATGAACAAAGGTGTCAGACACATTAATGAACTCACAAAAGTTGCAAGTTCCACATAGCATAGTGGTACCTTTTCTAACAAATTCCTTGTTCAAGCTCCTCTCACTACAAAGTAATCTCTTTAGATTCATCTTATTCCTAAAAGTAAAAGACAGACTAGAACCAACAAGACCACCTATTTATTGGTCTACTTGTAGGCTGGACCAATGCTGTTTAAAAATATCACAAAGAGTTATTTGATCTCTTGTGAAAAACAAAGGGATCCTCACAAAATCATCCAGTGTTGTATATCTTGCTCAGTCCATCGTCTGCAGCTCATTCTATGTAGGGAAGACCAATCGGTCCCTAAGTGAAAGAATTAGGGAACATGTATACAGTATTAGGAACAATTGTATGATTATTCTAAGAGCTGATAGAGGTCTTGGGCTAAATGAGCAGGCTTCTATTAAGCCCGTTTTGAAGAAACGTAGGGTGCCTAAATAAATTTTTTTTATATATTTTTTATATACTTTTTTATATATATTTGATATTATATATATATATATATTTTTTTTTTATGCTTTGTTAAAAGCATATGTTGTTATTTGTGTTTTTGAATTTACCATATTTATATATGTATTTTGAGGTTGGGTTGTGTTTTTAAGAAGTTATTATGAACTTAATTAAGTCAGATTTGTCATTGGTTGATTTGAATTTTAGTGAGTGTATATTAGACTGTGATTCTTTGCTGTTTGCATAGGTCTGAAGAAGCATTTTTATGTGAAAGCACTTACTTCCAGTGTATTAATAAATGTTTAAAAGTAAGAGAGTGTATGCTGCCTTGGTCGCTCAATTAGTTGTTTGTTGGACTCATTTTATTTATAAAATCTGCTCTCACCCACCCCCCCAAAAATAACATACTTCCGGTTTCCCCAATATTTTACTACAACCTTATTTCCATTAACATTTATGATACTTGGAGGTTTACCTTTATATTGTCGACATCCACATCGATGAAACTGCTTCCATGAACTGTAGTGTGCGACTTCTCAAAATCGAGAACACAGATAATCCAAATAATAAAACCTCACCCCCTTTTTGACCCATGGTACCACTCGTTTCAGCTGTGGAGTGGTCGGAAATGTCGACGTTCGATGTTTGTTCAAAATTTAGAGAATATGGCCGGACAGAATTTGCATAAACGATTCACATATGTGCACATTTGTCAGATGTGCTTTCAGCAATATAAAGGCAAACCTACTTGGAATATGAACAATTTTTTTCCAGTTCCATTTTCAGAGCATTTAATCCCATCCCCCAGTCCACACACCCCTCTTAGCATAAACTTTTGAAATGCCTACTACTTCTTTACATGTTTTTGTAAATGTTCTTCCAAAGTCTCTCTTTCTACTTCTGTCTGAACCTGTATATGTATTTTCTTTTTGTATCTCAAAAAATGCTTTAACTACATAATTATGCCATGGATTATCATTGTGTCTCTTTTCATACACACAGAGGACATTTTTACATACCATGAGCAGGCTTAAAAATAATATTACAAAATGTCTCTTTGTTTACTAAATAAAAGCTCTTACCTCCTCTACTTTCATGCCTAAGGGCAGTATTACAGTGTCCCATACCTCATATCTAATCAGTTCCTTATTTTCTTAACTCTGCATTCTCACTATGAATTTTCTTTTTAAGCTGTCATCTATTTTTTTTTCTTTTCTTTCTGTTCTCCGTAACTGGTTAAGACTGTTCATGCACTTTTTTTTTCTTTTGAGCATTGTCCTCTTTTAGGATCACCTCCAAATATTCCTCTTGTATTCTCACCATTATCTCACCATAGGAAACATCTTTTCCATTTTTGGGTTCACTCTGGTTAATCATTTCATGAAGTACATTATCCCACAACCCTCTAGACTGGAGGGTTGTAACAATACATCCTTCCTTTATCTCCTCTGACTCAGCAAACAGATTCTGTTGAAAAACAGCTTCTGGATCCTCTATAGTTTCACACACATCACCCTGCGATCTAGTGTTCACTTCCACTCCTTTCATTACTCTTTCTATGTCACGCACCATCCTCCCAGCTGCCACTGCACTAGGAAACAGACATGCACATGTACTCACTAGCTGTATGAGCTGTGAGTAGGTGATTTCCCAATGCCCTTGCCAAATTTCTCCTAGTAGTATAAATACCACCTCAGGTCTCCACTAAAAAGAGGTTACTAGCCTAGTGAGACTAACCCGGTTAATAAAGGATAGATAACTAACTAAATAAATAAATCATGGTTCTTAGATCATCCCATTAGCAGAAGGCTAACTAGTATGACTGAAGTCCTGAAAGAATATACTGGACACTGCAATACCTTCCTTGAATGCTCACTGAAAACTTTCTGATAACATACAGTAAGGAATCTGTTTAAACTGTGAGAACTGGAGATACCAAAGTGCTGTTATATGTACAGACCACAACTGCCTTTTATGTAGTGAAAGGCAGTTATTCATCTTGGATGCAAGGGATTTCTACAGAAAATCTGGTTAAATTGGGCAAAATTCCATGATTTGGAAAATTTTGACAGTAAGCTGATAAGCCTGCCTAAAAAAAAGAAAAGGAAAGAAAATGTACTGCTGTTTCTGAAGGGGAAATTAGAAGTCTGAAAGGAATCACTGAGAAAGTGAACATTAAATCTGATAGTGAACTAAAATTGTCCACGGCCATATAGTACCATATGATGTAGTGACAAAGGTAGACGTTGACCTGGACCACCCGGTCAATACAAGACTCCTGAAACCAGTCTTGCATAGTGAATGGACCACACTATTTGTTCTAGTAATTACAAAGGTTCCTCTATTAGGAGCTGTCAGGATTACTTGCAGAACAATACTGACTTCTTCAGTCAGAAGACCTGTCTGCAGGTTGTGCTGGAGGGGGAAATTTAGAAAGGCTGATTAGAGTCAAGCTTACCTAAAGTTGCAAGTTAACAAAACTTCAAAAGAATTATTGACCATTGCAATGCACCTTTTAGAATTACTGTTTGCTTTTTTTTTCCATAATAAATCTTTATTGTTATATTATTTTCATACACAAGTAAAAACAAACACAACATTTTAAGAGAAAAAATATAAAACAAAGGATTACTAACTAATATCACTATCACACCAAACAAATATACAATATTTACAAGAATGCTTCCATGTAAAACATTAAGAGTAGAGAAAAACAAAAAGTAGTTAATAACATTTCCAGTAATATACAGTTTAAATACAAAATTCTCTCCAAGCAAGTATATAAATGTGAGTATTATGCTAATATAATATTAAATATCTGTTCCCAATTTTTGGGTTATTAATGTTTTTATTATTTGGACTTAAGAGTAGAATTACTGTTTGCTTTTTGAAATTTCTCAGCACCAAGTTTGTCAGGAACAGCCAATCTAATCCAAGCTAATGATAGATAGAATTTCATTCTTTATCACTAGAAATGTGGTGTAATGTATAAATTCAAATAGTAAGATGGATGTAATGCAACATTAACAGTGCTGTGAATGTCTCTTTAAGGAACATGTATTTTTAAACTTAAAGGTTCTTGAATTTTTAAATGAATCATGTGAAGGTGTTTACTTGATATCACTTGCTGCTGTTAGTTATGACACTGACATAAATGTTTGGGCATGTTTGTAAAATGGTGTCTGAAGAAGTCTGGTGATTTTAAACGTGATGAAAGCGCTTACCAATAAGCGGCATTTTACTGGATTTTGCACCTGTGGTTCTCATCCTTTGCTGCTAATTTTTTGCTCCTACCACATTTTCATTATGCCTTCCTTTGCAACTGGTGTCGGACACCTGTCCTTAAGGAGTGGGGGCAGTCACATCTCAAATTATACCTTCATAAGATGAGAAACCCATTGTTTTTACATCATGAACTTTTAGTGCAACTGACAGGAATTACACTCAGCTACAATGAGAAGCAATGGAAATAAATCATCTATGGGATTTGAAAGTTTTGTCAAAGATTACATAGATTTAAGTTTACACTCCTTACTAGCCATTTGACAACAATTTCTGGACCATATACGAGCATTTCTACCTTGGCTGCCAAGCAGATATACTGCTGGGTCTTCTACCAGCTCATGTGTATGAAATTAAACTCTGGAAATCAGCTTTACATGGAAATACAGATGGTGACTTTCTTGTGCTTATTAGAAAGAAATCTTACATTTTGCTCAAGAGGTTAAACCGCACATCATGGCGAGTTATATGAGGAAGGACATCCATGTAAGTGCCAATGCTTTCATTAGTTCTGGACTTGACAGTTCATGATAGTACATAGGAAGTCAATACAAAATACTCCATGACTTTTAAACTTGACCTTCAAGAAGATAGGAGTTGTCTGTCTACTCTGAATTTTTGTTGTGAGGAACATGAGTTATTATTCCACTACTGTTGAAACAGCTACTGTTAGAAAATCTACAGTCCAGACACTGTAGAATGATATATATTAAGCAGATAGCCCACTGTGGAAAGATTTGCACTAAGCAGGCAGCGTAAAGCAATTTCTGGTTGTCTGCTTTGGACAGAAAGCAAGGACATGTCCAGCTTGCATGGGCATTTCTCAAGTAACTCATTTACAACTGAGAAGCCGGCCTGAACACCTGTGTCAGTGTGCGCACACTGAAGCTGCAGGACTCAAGAAACATATACGTATTCTTGGTTGTGGTACATGTCTACACAAAATGGCTAGAAATTGCTGTCATGAAGCCACAACTTCTAAAAGCACCATACAGAGATAGCATGAAATGTTCATTCAGTTTGGTCAGCACAGACAGTCATTGTCAATGAACCAGAGTTTGTCTCTCAGGAATCTTCCTTAAAAATCAGTAGCACTTGTTACTTCTGCTCTATTATTACCCATCAATAAATGCATTTGCCAAAGGGCTGGATCACACTATAAAACAAACTTTAAAATCTGCTGAAGGGCAATGAGACATTCCAAAGCATATGGATGATCTCTTGATGTGCTACAAAAACACACATCATGATACAAAGAATGGCCCCTGCTTTCTTATAATAGGAAAAAGAGTTGCATACTTCAAACTTTTGAAAGCAGGGAATGGTAAATATCAGCTAGAGGCTTATGTTAACCAAACAGCAAACAAAGCAAAACGCAGGACTTTCTGTTCTAGTCCATAAGCCATGGCTCAAAACTACAACTGTATATCTGTAATAGTGTAAGCACAGACTAGACCTGTCTCCTATACCTTGCAGAGTGAAGGTGGATCAACTACTTTCAAAGCCTACAGCTTTTAAGGATCAGCATGATTACACCTCAGCATTAAGAGCCTTCTGTCACAGACTTTTTTTGTCTCCTAGTCCTCAGACAAAAGGCACATTCCCAGCTAGTTCGGTAATCATGACTTTAAAGTCAAAATAAAGTGTCTGGATCATCCATGTGAACAGTCTCTTGTGTCTTATAGGCTTTAGTCAGTTACTGAAGATTAATCAGAAAACTATAAATGTTCATGCAGCATAGCTGGCACTGCTGTCATCTTCGTATCAGAAAATCAAATCCTGTTCAAGTATAAACTGCCTAAAGCCAGCATTTTACACTGTAATGCAGTACTACATGCATTTTTTTCCTTCGGTAACAGATGACCTATAACAAGACAATGTAGTAAATTAACAGTCCTGTACTGCAGAGATGAATATATGCACCTACAGTACAGCAAATGATGTTTCCATATAACACCCAATATGTCATTTATCTATTTTTTCAGTTAAGTATAGATTAGCATGGCCAATGAGAATAGCTTGTTAAGGATTTTGTTTTTGGTTCACATTCCCCATGCTGAATTCATGTAACTGATGCTTCTTCTCAGTGTCCACCATGCCCACGTGTTCCTTCTTATAAGGGCAAGCACTTCAATGACAATTTTCCCACCAAACCCTTCATTATTTTAACCATGTATGCACAACCACTATATGATGGCAATTTCTCCACCAATTCCTTCAGTAGTTTAACCATGTATGCACAAACACAGTAATGACATAATTTCCCCTTTGATCCCTTCAGTAATTTAACCATGAATGCATAAGCATTTAAATTACACCATTTTCCCATCAATTCCTTCAGTAGTTTGTCCAAATATGTACAAGCACTGCAGTGACACCAAATGAATGAGTTCTCCCGGTGACCCTTTGGTAGTTTGTCCAAGTATATGCAAGAATTAAAATGACATTGAAATTAATCATTTCTTCCAGTGATCCCTTCAGTAGTTTGACCATGTATGCACAAGCATTAACATACAGTAAAACCAACATTTACTGAAGTAACGAGAATAATTATACCACCTTTTAAAAAGTATGGCAGTACATAATCATTTTTCCCCTTCCCCTCACATAATTAATTTGCCACCTGATTCCCATATTTGCCTGGTAAACTGATGCTTACTGGTGTAAGTTCAGGGTCTTTTTAAGTGTTTGTATTCAAATTAAGTCCTTTTAGCAATACTCAAGAGTGTTACCCCCCTTGTCCTTGTAACAGATCTCCCCTAATGCTTATGCCTTAATCACATTACGCTTTTGCTGAAGGGAGGTAAGTTTATCAAAACACCTCCACATTTCTGTAGTCAGCCTGAATGAACTTATTTACATAAGGAAGTAGCACCGTTCTTCATGGATTACCGCTGTGAATATACAGAGCCAGGTACTATGAATACCAGCCTTAGTCTTCCTACCAGAAAGCAAATATGGCCTCTAGCCTCTTGAGAGCTAGGTCATTTGGAAGATATAGTGCAAAGGCCCGAGTATCTTCTTTTCTGGTCCTTGACCTCTTGTCTTAACTACTTTAATGCACTTTACCTATATCTCCCCAACAAAAATCTTGACTAATTGTAGCTCATGCAGAATATGTGGTCCATTTATTTAAAGTACTAAACTAGTTGTTTTCATATTACTTCATTCTTGTGGAATCTACATTGGTTTCCTATTTGGTTAAGGATTAGTTTTGCCATTTCTGTATTTATTCGTTTGCTTATTTATTTTACCTAAGATTGCAATTAGGCTCAAATACATTAACAATTTGAAAAGGAAATATATGAAGTCCCCTTCATGAGGGAATGAAAGAGATGGCACCTCACCTTCTGTTACTTAATTATTTATCAATAAAATGTTTGAGGATGCTCTTCTCTCTCTCTTGTTTACCAAGTTTGTCTGGTCCTCTTTTTAGTCATATCAACAAGGGAAAATATGAACAGTGCACTGGAGAACTTATTCATTGGTGTTTGCTTCTAAATGGAAAAGAAGATGTGAAGAACTGCTGAACAACAAAAGAAAAGATGAGAAGGAAGTGATATGCAATATAAAAATGGTTATGTTGGGAGGAGTGAGGATGAAGCAGTTGAATGTATTAAGGAAAATGAATATGGAAAGTGTTTGTTAACACATGCAGTGTGACATAAAATATAAGGGTCTATATTAGAACACCGAACATTTAAAATGTCGACTGTTCTAATATCAACCCATTTTCAGCGAATGCTGAAAATATCGAAGAAACAGAAAACCGAATTTTTTTCTAGGGAAAGAATTTGGTTGTCCATTTCTGTTGCTTCAGTATTTTCAGCACTCTGGTGGAAAGTTTTGGGTCGGGTTTAGGTAAGTGTGCGATTGAGTGCGGGTTAGGTATGTGTGCGACTGTGTGGACATAAGGGTTAGGGTAGGTTTGGTGAGTTAGGGTTAGGGCGCGGGTTAGATATGTGTGCGATTGTGTGGACGTGAGGGTTAGGGTGGGTTAGGTGAGTTAGGGTTAGGGCGTGGGTGAGTGTGCAATAGTGATGGAACTTAGGGTTAGGGTTTGGGTTAAGGTAAGTGAACAGTTAGTGGTGTGTGTATAGTTTAGTGTAGGGTTAGGTGTAAGAGTTTAGGTGTATGTGTGTGGATTGCTGTTTGTTTGGTGTGCTTGTGTTGTGTGTATATGTTTTGGAACAGCAAATTTTTTCCCTAGGAAAAAATTCACTGTTCTGAATGTTCGATGTTTAGTATTTTCGATTGGTAGGGTTCGATATTAGAACACTCGACATTTTGAATGTTCGGTGTTCTAATACAGACCCAAATATAAGTATAATGAATGAGCAAATAATGAAAGAAAGATGGGAAAGTGTTAATTTAATAAAACAACCCCAAGTCATTTTCAGAGCATGCTGGGGATCTTTTACATCCACCTGAATTACTACTTACTTAGGCAGATGGGGCCTTGCTTTAATCCAAAGGACAAAAAATACATGGTGTACCACTCCCCTTACACTGCATTAAGGTGTTAGTATTGGAATTTAAATTCAACTGTCTTTGGTGGGATAAGAACCCAATACTTTCTGATCTCCAAGACCCAAAGGTGAATGAAAGCCAATAACTCTGACTCATTGCTCTTCACTGAAGACACTCCCTAAGCCATGTTCTGTTAGAGTACTCATTTGTGGGAAGGTTTACTTGTTCTTGCAGGAAGAATCCACTAAACAAGTGCCATTTTCCAGAATTTGTTAGGAAGCTGCTCCTCTGCAGTGTTGACAATGAAAGTCACATCACTACTCAAGTAAACTGTTCATTGAGCTGAAAAACTGATTATGTCAATCCTTTTATTTATTTATTTTTTTTGGAAGGTTATTTTACTCCTTTCCATTGTTGGTGTGACCAAGTAGCTATTATATTAAGTAAAGGGGGGGTGGGGGGCAAACTCCACATGTATGAGTTAGGAGAATGCAGCCTTCCTCCATAAAAAAAGATTCCCAAAGCTTTTCAGTGTTACAACTTTTTCCAACAAAAATGATATGCATCACCAATTAACAGAAAATATGCAACATACTCCATACAGTGAACTACGACTTCTGTACTATCCAACCTGATCAGGAAACATCCAAGTGACTGCTGAACAACAGGACAGAATGATGTGCTTCTCTCTCTCTCTCTCTCTAACACACACACACACACACACACACACACACACACACACACATCTGTATCTATTTATCTGTGTGTGGTGTGTGTGGTGTGTGTGTGTGTGTGTGTGTGTGTGTGTGTGTGTGTGTGTGTGTGTGTGTGTGTGTGTGTGTGTGTGTGTGTGTGTGTGTGTGTGTGTGTGTGTGTGTGTGTGTGTGTGTGTGTGTGTGTGTGTGTGTGTGTGTGTGTGTGTGTGTGCCTGTGAGCGTGTGTGTGTGTGTGTGTGTGTGTGTGTGTGTGTGTGTGTGTGTGTGTGTGTGTGTGTGTGTGTGTGTGTACATGTATACGACTGGTCTTTGGAGGGACAGGACATTGTGCAATAAAAGGCTTTAAGAAAGGCACAGGCACCATGAGCGAGACCAGTAGCTTTAATACTAAGGTTTCTTCCAATCAGTTCCTTGATGGAAATCCATATTATAATGCACTTCTGTAATGCATGGCGAGTAGGAGTGAGAATGACATGGTTTCCTGTGTTGCTCCCAGTGTTTAACTACTTCCCATTGCAATGTCATGAGGTGAGAAGGATGAGACAAACAATTACATTTCTGTAAGATAATGATGGCCTATGTGGAGCAAAGATGAGGGAAGCCCCAGACTGTTTAAGGGGAATAAGAGTACATGTTTTGCTAAGTGGAAAGAAGACTGTCTCTGGCTGACTAAATCGCACACTAATTAAAAAGGTAACTCAAACAGCTGCAAAACTCACTTCTCCTAATCAGTGTTCACTCCAAAAAACTCAACAAAAGCAACAAAGTGAAGAAAGTATCCAAATATTTTATGGACTAGTTTAATAAAAGCCCTATATCCAGTAGGCAAAGTCCAATGTCAGACAGCATGAAGATTCAGTGGCAAATACAGCTGCCTGTCAAGCTAGGGGTTCAAAGTTCAATCCTGGCTTCGGGATGCTGTCTGGTAAGATGTGCATGTCCTTCACATGACTGTGGATTTTCTTCGGTAGCCTAGCTCCCTTGCATATCATAGGATGTAGTGCTTAGGAAGTAAAACTACTGCCACAATTACACTGGGAGGTATTATCACCAAGTTTGTTCTCATGATTGACACTTTATTAACTAGATTAATCCCACCGAGCTAAACAGTAGTAATAATCTACCCATTATCCTGTCAATGTTAGTGACCAGGACCACCATCAAGCGTTATTTTAATATCTGAAGAGCTGGCACCAGCTCACTGCACAAGAACTTGAAACTGAAGTTGTTTTCCACTGCATAGTGCAATAAAAACCCACAGTGAGTTGGAACACAGGGATGTAGTCATGTCCAGGAAATGCCTCCACTAATCTTAAGGGAAAGAGAAAAGTGCAGTGCATGGTTACGTGTTGAAAGCACAGTAAACAACCTAAACTGCTTAAGTACTGTGGTGCAGTACAGGAAAAGATGCAGACTGTTAAATGCTATCACAGGAAATCAGGGTGAGTTTGCTTTGTGTGAATCTTCTGAACTCAAATTGTCAAAGCCTTTTGGTATTTTTCCACTTTATTCTCATTTCGTGCTCTGTGAAGAAAAGTAATAATCCTGTTGTGCTATTTACTGGTGACACAAGAAGCAGAAGCTTTATACAAATTTATAAGAACTACAAGCAGTCAGAAACTGTATACACAAAAGAATTAAGAACAATCAGAAACTGTAGACACAATTAAAGGAACTAACAGCAGTCAGAAACATTATACACAATTAAACAAACTAACAGCAGTTAGAAACTTTATACACAAACAAATAACAGTCAGACACTTCATACACAATTAAAAGAACTAGCAGAAGGCAGAAGCTATATACACAACAGAACCAATAGTCAAAAACGTTCTAGACAAAAGAACTAACAGAAGTCAGAAACTATACACAAAAGGACTAAGAACAGTCAGAACTTTTATACACAAATAAAAGAAGTAACATCACTCAGAAACTGTATACACAAAAGAACTAACAGCAGGCATAAACTGTACATACAGTTAGAAGAAGTAATAGCAGTCAGAAACTTTATACACAAAAGAAGTAACAGTACTCAGAAACTGTATATGTAATTAAAAGAACTAGCAACAGTTAGAAGCTTTATACACAACTAAAAGAATTAACAGCAGTCAGTAACTATATACACAAAATAACTAACAGTTGCTAATACATCAGGGATCGCAGCAACTGGTTGGCAAGTGATTTAGCCTAATACTTTTTACACCCGTGTACCAAACTTATCCCTACATATTGTGTAACACACTGCTTATACTACAAACACTCCACTAGGGAAATATTGCGGTTGCTTAAATTATAAACTTTATACACAATTAAACAAACAAGCAGTCAGAAATTTTATACACAATTAAAAGAACTAACAGAAGGGAGAAGCTATATACACAAAAGAATCAATAGTCAAAAACGTTATAGACAAGTAAAAGAACTAACAGAAGTCAGAAACTGTACACAAAAGGACTTAGAACAGTCAGAACTTTTATACACAAATAAAAGAACTAACATCACTCAGAAACTATACACAAAATAACTAACAGCAGGCATAAACTGTACATACAATTAGAAGAAGTAATAGCAGTCAGAAACTTTATACACAAAAGAAGTAACAGTACTCAGAAACTGTATATGTAATTAAAAGAACTAACAACAGCTAGAAGCTTTATACATAATTAAAAGAACTAACAGCAGTCAGTAACTATATACACAAAAGAACTAACAGTCGTTAATACATCAGTGATCACAGCAACTGGTTGGCAAGTGATTCAGCCTCATACTTTTTATACCTGTGTACCAAAATTATCCCTACATATTGTGTAACACACTGCCTATACTACAAACTCCACTAGGGAAATATTGCGGTTGCTGAAAATGCCAGAATGTGCTAGTAGCTGGGCTGAAACAGCAGCATGCTACAGCCTTGAAATTACACATTAAAGAAACAGCAGCTGGAATACAAGATGCTCACCCTCCTTCTCTGGCCCATAGAATGCTTTGTGTTCCAAATAGTTAACACCCTTACCATAATGTGCTGGCATTATGCCAGCCAGCTAACTACCGCAAACAGCTTGTCTCAGTTACTAAAAAAAAGAAGGATGGCAGTGCAGTCAGGAAAGGGAGAAGATTTCCTGTATGTAGAACTTCAGCAATAATTATTCAGTTCTGAATGGAATGCTACTGAAAAGCATGCAACCTTATGATAAGAGATAAGATGGCAAGTTGGGTAAAATGGATTTCTGTCAAATTCAGTCAGACTACAGTGCCAACTGGAAAGCCCTGCGAGATATAATTATAACATAGAAAGCATATGGCAGTGAATGTATTAACACAACTATTTTAACATAAAGTCTCTGGGAGGTTTACTGATATGTGACACAAAGCACTGTGCCTTTGGTAGCATAATAAAAACATAGCACAGTTTGAAAAAGCACGGTCACAATGTGATACATCTGTAAACATTTAACTATGTAGCAGACATGGCACTTCACCTTGCACAACAGAATATGTAATCAGGTAACCTACTGCCCAGACTTTATGCATACTTACTGCTGACTGGTCACAGAAGTATGAACTAAACACACAAGTTGTCAGAGACAGAATGGGCAGAGCTTGTAATGCCACTGATTTAGTTTTTACAATTTCAGCATTAACACTGGGCACAACACATTTTTGATATGATCACTGCCATGAAGTATTTAATTATACTTCAGGTATATAACCACTCTCAAGTTCTAATACACATAATCAGTCTTGATGCTTCATTGGCTAATGACCAACATCCACCATTAGGCAACTGGTTAAGTTTTATACCTGAGTACCGAAGAGCCAAGATAGTTGTGCCATTTTTTTCTTTTTTGCCATGGGTCAGTACCTACGCTGTGAGTTGCTTTGCTAGCAGAAAGGCACCCAAAGCCACACTCCTAGTATAGCACTACTTATACAGGGTTACATGTGTGTTTAATCCCTCTGTGACAGAGTTACCAACTGGCCAGATAGGTGATTATGAGGCTCAGGGCTTTGGGGAGGGGGGAACTAAGTTGGAGACCAACCACTTCTGTTCATAAAAGATGGCCTGACTTTGTTTTTCACTTTTGGTGGAGAACCTGCTCCCTGTATACTGACATCACCTATTAAAGCCACTATAACTATGAGGTATAGCTCAAGATGCCCTTCTCTCCCTCTCCTATTATGGAGTCATCACCCAAACCCATCAGGTTCCCTAGCTCAGACACACTGCTTTACTCTCCAACGGAGCTCCATGACAGCCTGTCTCATTAACACATCTTCTATTGTACCTTCCCCATAAGAGAAATAAGCAAGCCAAGCAACATTACTTCTCTTTTCCCAGTTCCAGCTCCTACAGCAGCCCAAGCCTCTAGTCAAACTCAGGTCACCCGAGTGATAGTCAGGGCTTTATCCCTGTATGCCATTGCAGTTTACTATGCAGTTTTCTAGCTTGCTTCCAAAAGTAGATTCCCAAATTCTGTGGTGAGGCACATTCAAGGGGCTTCCAGGGTGATGTAGTAAGTGTGTGCCATTCAAAAATGTCAGGTAATGGAATGATACATCACCTCCAATTAATCAAAAAGTAAGTCAGATTTTAATGGTGCATGCAACATTTGCTTTGCTAGGTGCATTATGTCTTGTGACACTCGGGAATTCATAACAATCCCATAACATGTCTCACATAAGCCAGTTAGAATCCACAAGTTATGAAGGTAGCACATTGTTTACTCACGGCCTTCACTGGGTTCATAAGACATTAAAGGAAGAACAGCAGTTGTAAGGAGATATAGTTTGATTACACCAGTGATGCCTGAGTACTGATTAGCCTGGAAAGTGGCATATAAAGAACTAGTTCAGTTATTGTTGATGACAAGCTTTTCTTGACCCATGGAACATATTATTTTTAGTTTATCTCTCTTTGGAAGCTCTACTGCCCTCTGTGTGTGTGCTCTCTGCTACCACATATTGGGAATGCTTGACACTCCCCCTACCTTCCAGCCTGAAGTTTTCTGAATGTTCCTTATTCCAAGCCAACATATTTAAACTGGGGAACCATCTAGGCTCATTTTCATGCCATTAAAATGGGACTGAATCCCTCTCAACAACGTAAGTGCTACTGATGATTTTGTAGCCTAATTCCAATCAGACTTTAGCTGTATTTACTATTACTATATATTTTTAAAGAATATTGGGTCTGTGTTTTTGTTTGTTTACTCAGTCCGTTTCTCGGACTCAGTTGGGATAGCACACGTGCTGTAGGGCTTCTGAGGGCTTTTGTCTTCACCTTTAACTCTCCTTGCCCATATTCTGACTACTCCTACAATATTTTTTAATTGTATTTCTTGCATTTGTCCACTACATGATAGGCTAACAGCACTACATAATTGCACTTTCTTGTAGCACATGGCAAACTTCTTTTCATTAAATCTCTTTCCCTGACTATTTTAACGTGACTCTTTTTGGACCTTGTGCCTTACTCTCCCTGCTCTATTATCTTTATTCTCTATATCCCTCTAATCCCCGCACTCTTGACCACTATATTTTCCTGCAAAACAAACATTAAACATCACAGTTTCTCTTACTGAGTTTTCATTCGTGACTCCTACTTATCTGTTCTGCTGGACCTGACTCCCACTTACCTGTTAGTTCGTGACTCTTACTTACCTGTTCTGCTGGACCTGACTCCCACTTACCTGTTTGTTTGTGACTCTTACTTACCTGTTCTGCTGGCCCTGTTTGTGACTCCTACTTACCTGTTCTGCTGGACCTGACTCCCACTTACCTGTTCTGCTGGTTCTGCCCGTGATGCCCTCGCTATGCTCGGGCTCACTACACTCCCCTACCCTGCCCCTATCCCTGACTTAATTTCCTTTATACTCTTGCCTTCCTAATCACACTCCCTAAACCCCACCCCTCAATTACCTCCTCCACCAATTGCCTTCCTCCATCCTCTCTATCCATCTTCTCTCTTACTTACGCCTGTATCTCTTCTTGTTTACTTTAACTTCTGTTTCTTTTATTTTTGACACTATTACATGTCTGCATCCTTCCCACTTTCTTTCATCCTACACAAACAATAACATCCTCATTCACTATTTCACCATGTCACAGCACACCCTTTTACTAGCACTACTAACTTCTTCCACTATAACTTTCCTTTACAATATTACCTCTTTTAACTATCACATAACACCCTACTTCTACTCATCCACCTCTAGATATCCACCTCTCTTCCCTCAACTCTCCCATTCTTTCTTAACTCTACCTCTTTTCACTATTTCTAAAATCTTACCTACTATCAGAAAACATGCCACCTACAAACCAAACCTAAATGGAAGCCCATGTACTTTCTACTTTATTTACCAAAGACTCATCCTATCTCCACACTATATCCCTGTTAATTGCAGTTGATATACACCCCAACCCTGTCCCAAGTATGTCCCCTCCACCTGTCAGTCTCTCTACACCAGATTTTACTCCTCCTTCTCATATCCCATTAAATCACATCTCCCTTTTGTGATTAACCTTAGAAGCTTAGTAAATAAGACTGCAGAATTTCATTCCTGGATGTCCCTACACACTCCTGACATGCTAGTACTTATTGAGACTTGGCTAAAACCTCACATGCTGGATAACGACATCCTTCCCCCCGGCTATACCATTCTTAAACTAGATCAAAACGCAAAAAAGGTGGTGGTGTAGCTATTATGTACCCTGATAATCTCACCATATCCCCTTTAGTTTACACCTCCCTACTTTACCCTCCTGCTGAACTTCTTTTAGCCAACTGTAAAATTAATCCCCACACCTCATTCAACATTGTTGCAGTCTATATTCCACCAGGCAACAACATTACTTTACTTGAAAGTATTCTCTCCTCTCTCTCCACTTACCTCCACAATGAGACTATTGTTGTGGGAGATGTCAACATCAGCTGATCAGCTCTCACCTCTGAATCCCCTTCCAACTCCATTAACCTTCATGGTTTCACCCAACTAGTAACTACTCCTACTTATGTCACTAAATCTACTTCTCATATATCTATACTTGACTGGATCTTAGTGTCACAGCCCCAAAAATACCACTTCCCTGAAACCCTTCCTGACACCCTCAGTGATCACTGCCCTACCAGTGTTGTCCACTTTAGCCCTCACATTCTCAAACCACATAAAATCAAAGCATGTCCAAGCCACAAAAACATGACCCTAATGAACTTAACAGCAAACTCTCAGCTATCAACTGGTCTTTTCTGAGACAGTTTCACCTAGGTGAAGCTGTCACAGAATTTAACAAAATATTTCTTAACGTACTCAACTCCCTTGCTCCCTTACGTTATGTTAGAATAAAATCTGCTAGATCTCCTTGGCTAACTCCTTCCACTCACTCCCTTATGGTACATAGAGACAAAATCTGGAAGCTCTGGAACAAAACAAAACTGCCTTTGCACCTCCAACAGTATAGACAACTTTGGAACTTGACGAAGAAAGCAATTATTAATGATAAGAAAAACTACTACTCAAATCTCAATGAAACATACGTACATAACCCAAAGAAATTCTGGTTTACACTTAATCAAATTCTTCATCCTGGTAAACCATCTACTCCTCAACCTAACCCTGCCATCTCTCCTCTCCTAGCTGCTATTAGCTTTAACTCTTACTTCATTGACTCAGTCAGTAAACTTATTAACCTTCCTAACTCTACTTCCCACTCTCCCTTTCTGTATAAAAATGGTATCCACTAGTTACATACAATCTCTGCTTCTCAAACCCAAACCATGTTCCCCCTCAATTGATGGTCTCCCTCCACTATTTCTCCAACTAGCTGCCAAATCTCTTGCTCTACCAATCTCTATTCTCATAAACCGTTCTATTACTGAAGCCAAAGTCCCTGCCATATGGAAAAAGTTTTACACTCTTCCCATTCACAAAGGAGGTAACTCCACTGATCTATCCAACTATAGGCCCATAGCAATACTATTACCTCTGTCAAGATCTTAGAGAAATGTGTATACAAACAAACCCTACAATATCTTACTCAAGAAAACCTAATCACTCCCGATCGGGTCTATATTAGAAGACCGAATGAAAAAAATAGGAAATGTCTAAACATCGAAGAGACCGGACCTCAAAATTGCTATTGTGGGGGGGCTGCACCCCCCACACCCCCGCTAAATATATATACAAAAAAAAAAAGTATGTAAAATATATATACAACTCTGAGATCGCTCTCCAGTGAGGAAAGGGCAAATATTCCAATCTTCACTGTACCGTGATCTGGCAAACAGCACTTCAAGGTCCGATCTTTTCGCTGTTTTGCCGTTCGCTATTTTTTTCATTCGTTCTTCTAACATAGACCCCTCTCTTTCAACATGGTTTTCGCCCTGGCTGTAGTACCTCTACTGCCCTCATCTCTTTCACAAACACCATTTCACAAGCTAGAGATCACAGTAAATTAGTCTCTTGTCTCTTTCTTGATCTCTCAAAGGCATTTGACACTGTCTCCCAGCCTCTACTATTAGATAAACTGTCTCTATTAAACCTATCTCCCACCACTATTTCCTGGTTTTCTAGTTAACTCTGTAACCATTTCCAATCTGTCAAATGGAACTCTGCCAGATCCCTGGAATGCTTTATACAGATGGAAGTACCTCAAGGATCAATTCTAGGACCTCTGCTATTTAATACTTTTACTACTCAGCTTTTACTACTAGATATCTGTCTCCTTAGATCCAAACTACAATTTAGAAAGGCAGTGATAGATCACTTTAGCAAAAATAAACTATGTCAGTGCTGTCTCCCCCCCGACTGACTTATCTCTCCTGGCTATACTATCTCTACCCTTTATTTCTTCTTCCATGTAACTCTACATTTTTCAAAACACTATTTATCTTTTTTTGTTGCATTTTATCTTTCATTCCATTGTGCCTCTATAGTCTTTTAGTATTCTTATTACTACTCTACCTCTTCCTCTTCCATAAACTGGCAGTTTATTCTGTTCTGCTTTGGACATTTTATCATTCAAATGATTATGCTTTTGAGATCCTTATTACTTTGTTATTACACTCTTAACAATCTTGTATGCCTAATAATTATAATCATAAGTCTTCTTGTACACTGCATTTTACTTTCACGTGCTATAATGTTGTTTCTAATTGCCAAGCAAGCTTTTCCTGCTTTGTTATTCTATGTATGTTTCTTGACTTATTAATCTGCACACTGTTTCCTTAATTGAATGTATTTACTGTGGAGCTTTTCTCCCCGGGTCTCCACTGAAAAAGGGCTCCGTCCCAGCTGGACTAACCCGGTCAACAAATATCAAATAAATAAATAAAATAAATAAATAAACTGTAGAAAAACAAAACAATGCAGGGCAAAGCACTTTAAAACTCAGGAATCTTCAGCTACTTAGCCCTTTAACAGACAAGAGAACAAAATACAGCACCACACTGAGGAGATGAAGTGAAGTGCTTTTCGTCTGGTGCAATGACCAAACTTCTGCAGACAGAAAACAGCAGGCACAAAAAACAGTTAAGTTTATATCCACACAAGAGCAGTCCTCCCTCCAGCCCCTAATTACACAATTATGCAATACAACACAAAAGCAAAAGCAATTAATCATATACATGAATTGCAACTTGAAAAACTAAGATAAAATTTATTTGGTTCTTTGCTGGTACTAAAAGCAATTTAAAATAGGAACAACTAAAGAGATAGAACATCCTACTTAACATAATACATGCTTTAAAAATCACAAATCAGAAATTAAACATCAGATGTTGTTATTGTTAAATACTCTTCCCCTCAGTGTTTAATGCACTTAGAGTTCAGAACTTATATTGTTCAGCCCTTTCACTACTGTAAACTTTACTACCTTATGAGAATGGTACACCTATACATAAGGGGTCAACCATGTTTATCATACAGACATGAAGTCAATGATTGTAAAATGACCATGAATATATGTGACACAACTCAGAATGCATAATTCTGATAGGTTGCTCATGACAAAACACTCGTAAAGATATAAAAGACAGAAAGTTGCTGAGATGACTTTACAGACACTGGTTCAAGATGTACATGTCTCATAATGACTGTGTTGAGCACACAGAATGTGGGAATAATTCCAGTGGCAGAGATGTGTTACACACACACACACACACACACACACACACACACACACACACACACACACACACAATTTTTCTAATACTAAATAAAATCCCAAGGAAGGACAGGATTCTTCCAATGAAGCACTTTAATAGTTCAAGCCTGAATCAAAAAACTGAAGTCAAATAGTTCACTATCTTTGATACAAGAGTCTAAAGGGAATCCACCCCTTTCATGGTAGCCCATATAAAAAAGCATGTCCATTTACTCTTGTATATGTTTCAAGTGTTACGCCTGGGCAGATGCAAGGATCTGGACCATCTTGTTAAGATATAAAGACTCTTTTCCAACCAATGTAACTGGAATAACCATGTTATCAAATAAAGAACCTGAAGGTCTGGGTGATGTTTGCCTGCTGTGTGCATGAAGGGCTTCAGACAAAGAAGCTTCTCCAGATGATAAGGCCCAACCTGCTGTGACCATTTAGTGGCAACAAGAATGAATCCAGAGCTGCAATCTGTTAACCTTTCTGAATGAATTTTGGAATAAGGGGAAATGGGAATAAAGTGTAAAACAGGTTCAGGGGCCAACTTTATATGACTGCATCCATGGGGTGTTCCTTGGGAAAGGGATTAGGGAGCAGAGGTTGCTACAGTCTACATTAGTCAGGGATGCACAGAGGTCACAGCAAAGTATAACCCACTTCAGTACTACACACTGACAACGGATTACTACTGAAATTCCGAAACTGCATTCGTCGACTGGTCACAATGGTTGCCCTGAAATGCAGAATCTGGAACTTCGAAACAGCAGCCATGGCGAAAATGAATACATCGACATCCTTAGTTCAATGTACCTTAACATATTGTTACACTCGCCAGTCAATGGTATGTTAATTGTACTATTTTGCAGGGGGGCTGCGCCCACCTGCAGCCCCCCGCATGTGGGGAGGGCTACACCCCCACCCCCTGCAAATTAAATATACCAACTCCAAGATCACACTACAGTGAGGAAATGGGCTAATTCTCTACTCCGAACTGAACCACGATCTCTGTGTACAATGCAGAACTCAGACACTCAAACTACACTACCCATTCGCTGTAGTGTAGTTGATGTATTTTGGTTCAGCATCTGCCCATTTGAAAAGTGCCTTTTGACCACATGCTGGTCGAGCACAGGCAATATGGACATTTAACAGTAAACCTGACAAACATACCATTTATGCAGCATCAGAAAGCATTGTCTGAGTCTATTAAACTGAAAAGCCACACAGTGAAACGTTAAAACTGATTTATTAAACATTCAAGTACATACAACGACAAGGTACTAAGCGCTTTCACCCATCAACCTCAGGGCATCATCAGAGTACTAAATGCACAATTACATATCCACCCCTTATATACACTCGCTAATTAGTTAATTAATAAACCAAATACTATTTAATAACCCTACAATTTCATATGCTGTTAAAATGTAATAATTAAATTAATAAATAGCTAAAAATATAATAATAACACACCAGGTAACAATATTGGTACATTAAAAATTAATGTGAATTATATAAAAATATATACTAACCTAGACTAAATAATAAATTGTAAAACTGATAACATGATATATCTGTCTAAATAAATATATAGCACCTATAAATATATGTAAATGTATCAATAGAAAATGATCAAATGAAATATGATCTATATTTTAATATACTGGATATGGATACATGTTCATTAATGCCTGGCAAAGTACAGGTGTTTAGTCTAAGTTGCCAGAGACATTCCTTGGCCTCCAACATTGTCTTCTCATCACCTCCTTTGTGTATATTATGCGGAATTCTATCTATAATAAAAAATAGAAATCTCTTAAAATTGGGACTTCTAATACTATGTGTATATAGAGAACTGGTAGTTTTTTTTGTTTTTTGCTGTCTCTAACATGTTCTACAATACGTTCTCTTAACTTCCTAATAGTTTTCCCAACATAAAATGCTGAACATGCTGAACATGTTGCTAAATAAACAATCATCTTAATATTACAATTACAGTACCCAGGGCATCTAATAGTTTTACCAAAATTAGAAATAGCAACATATGGACCATTGTTAATATATTTACATGTGCGACAGGTTCCACATTTGCTCATTGTCTGAGTCTGTCCTACAGGAAGTTGGCCTCTCCATAAGAGATGTGCTGTTAGAAGAGTGTGTGGAAACTAACCAATTCTATACTTTCATTGATTCTTGGCAAAGATGACAAGAGTGGGTTGTGTCCTTGCTTGCTGATGTACGAAAGCCCTGCTGTGTTGCTGAAATTTATGGTAATGGCACACTGGAAAATGAAGTTCTGGAATGCATGCAGAGTCAGCAGGACCTCTCTCATCTTCAAAATATCTATGCACATGGGTTCATAGGTCCTAGGGCGTTTATAAGCCTGTCCAGCTGAAACAATACCTTTTGGAGCTAGTCAATCATCCTAAAACTGTAAGTAAAAACAGGAACAGTAAATTGGTTTATAACTTAGACTTTGCTCCTAGATATCAGGGCTGTTCTCTGTATTAATTTTAGTCTGATCTTGTAACTTATTCCTTACTGAGTTTTGTTTGCATTTGTTCATGTTTTATTGTAGATCCTTCATCGGTTTCCAAATATTTATACACTCCCTCCTGCTCAAGGTCCTTTCTGTCACGATCCTGTCACAGACTAATATATTCTTGGTTCTACAGCTTTCCTGCTTTCCATGTTGCTTTTGCACATTTATCAAGATGATATGACATTCTTATATCATCTGAAAAAGTTTTGACCACTTGCAGTTGTGCTTGCAGCTCCTGGCTGACCAGGTTTGCAGACGACTGCAAACTAGGGGCTATAACTGACTCTCCAGCTGACAGACATTGTCCAAAAGGGTCTCACTGAGACAGATACCTGGTGTCAAAACCATGGCCTCAAGCTAAATACCAAAAAGTGCATAGTCATCCCCTTTGGAAAAAGTCCCCTAAATACGGAATATGTAATAAGAGATATGGGGACCCAAGTAGATAGTAATTTCTCCTTTGATAATCACATTTCCAAAGTGGTTAGAAAATCCTTCTATATGGCCCACCTAATCACAAAGGGGTTTGCATCCAGATCAAAAAAGGTCATTGTGCCCCTCTACTCATCACTCATCAGACCCATCATAGAGTACAACGCCCCATTTGGGATGTACCTTACAAGACACCTGCAACATCTGGAAAGACCACAGAAGTACCTTACCAAGAGGATCACTGGCCTCAAACAGATGCCCTATGCAGCTTGACTGAAGAAACTCCAGCTATACTTGGTTGCATACCACCTACTCAGAGGTGATCTCTGCCTGACATACAAGACCATGTCCAACCCAGAATTGATGGACATGCTCCACCTAAAGAAAACCATATCCCCTCGAGCCACACGCTCTACGGATCTAAACCTCACCACAACAATAAATAAGAAGTGCTGGAGGGATAGATTCCTGTCCCAGAGACTTCCCATGCTTTGGAACAAGATTCCAATCTACATTAGGCAGAGCTCCTCGCTAACACTCTTCAAGAGAAACCTTGATGAGTGGATGGGAAACAAAGTTTACCCCAGGGATCATTTCAATGGCTCTGCTGGACAGAGGCACAGGGAACTAATCTAAGAGGGCGGCAAAAGCCAACACATTCTGGCTAGGCTTATAAATGCCTTCGGGCAGATAGCCTAGTACCTACCTAGGAACCTATAAGCTTAGCCATAGCATACCTGTGTTGCCTAATTGACCTTGGTTAGATGTCATTATTTGTAGAATGAGTCTATGATCAGCACCAACTGCCTGTCCATGAGGGACATAGGTGCCACCCCAGGGGGGGAATTTACGGTTTCCCATCCAATTGTCTAGGTTGTGCTTAAACAGGGTCATTGAGGAACTCTGCTTCAGATGAAATGGGAGTTTATTCCAGAGGAGTGGCAATCTCTTGGAGATATATCTGTCTCTCCAGCATGTCTTGTTAATGCACAGGCTAGGTTGAGATCCCTAGAGCGAGCGACTTGTCCCATCTGATATGCAAATGTGCAGCATTTTCATTAGGGCAGGGTCAGAGACTGCTCTGCAGGCCAAGCACAAGTCACCTCTCAGCAAACTGTAGGATACAGAGTATAGTGATACCTCTTTCAGTCCTTCCATGTAGGTCATGTTTTGGAGACCCTACATTTTCTTGGTGAGAAACCTCTGTGGTCTATCCAGCTGCTGCAGGTGTCTGGTGAGGTACATGCAAAAGGGAGCATTGTACTCTAGTAGTGGTTTTATGAGGGCCAATTACAGAGGAGTTACAACATCCTTAGTCTTGGATGCAATGCCTTTACTTCCGAGATGCACAACGTAGAAGGCTTTCCTCACCGCTGTGGAAACATGGTGACTGATGTTTAGATTGCTATCAACCTGTGTTCCCAAATCTGACATCACTTGGTTTGATGTTAGGGGGTGCTGTCAATACTGCAATTTGCACAGACTTCCTCTTTGCCAAAGGGGATAATAGTGCATTTTTTTGCATTTAGTTTTAGTCTGTGTCTTTGGCACCAATCATATGTCTGTGTTAGCCCCTTTTATAATATGTTAACATCATTTGGGGATTCAATGATTATGCCCAGTTTGCAATCATCAGCAAACTTGGTAACCCACAGGCCATCTACTTTCAACTGGACTTCCGAGAAATAGGTCCAAACAGTAGAAGGTCCAGCACAGATGCTTGTCATATGCTACTTGTAAATGGTGTACTAGTAGAGGTGGAATCCCCAGCTTTGACAGTATGTGTTCTGTTAGTGAACCAGTTGGTTACCCATCAACCAGTAACCATGTTCGCTAGCCTGTTTGCACTTAAGAATGTCCTCCTACCCTGTATCAGAGGCATTCATGGTATCATCCCACTGTAGGGGTGTATGTTTGGAAGGGACTGTCCTTTGAAAGATTTGGAGTAGGCAAATACCAGTGTAGGTGATGTTCACGCATACTATAGAAAGTACAGTTGTGTACCTACCATAAATGTAGATGTTCGAGTGTATTCACTGTTGCAGTCATTACACTTGGGTTATCCTGCTGGCAGGCTACTCGAAGTCAGCCCGAGTTCCAAAGTCTAGGTCCGGCGTCGGTTGCTGTCGCCTCTTCCCTGACGTCAGTGCGCCAGGGGTATAAAAGATGCAACCGACACCATTTTCTTCAGTTTGTCTTGCCCCAGATGTCAGGGGCCCCCAGATAAGAAGGCTGAAAAGAATAAATTATGCCAAAAAGCATGTATGTACTAATGTAAACATATCCTTCATCTACAAGCAAATACATTACATAGGTTGTATAGAGTTGAGAAGTACAGAGAAGTCCCAGCATAGAAAAAGGGGGATGGTGGGTGGGTAACCTGGACTGCAACAGTGAATACACTCAAACATCTACATTTATGGTTGGTACACAACTGTACTATGTTCATCGTGTTTCACTGTTGCAGTCATTACACTTGGGTTGAATCCCAAAGCTGAGGTTGGGCGGCTGGGTCTAAATTGGATTTGGAGAGGCTACCAGGCCCTGCAGAACTGCAGTGGCAAAGCCTGCTCTGGGTTTAGAGTAGAGAGGTAAGTGATAGTGCTTGGTGAAAGTGTGCACTGAACTCCAGGTTGCAGCTTCTAAAATGTCTTTGGTTGGTACTCCTCTGAGAAAGGCTGCTGAAGTGGCTGCTGCTCTGGTAGAATGTGGCCTAATGCCCTTAGGCACTGATTTGCCATGTTGTGCATAACAGAAACTGATGCAGTGTCCTATCCATTTTGAAATTCCTTTTGATCCTGCAGCATAGGCTACAAACAGTTGCTCAGTTTTTCTGAAAGCTTTTGTTTTGTCCAAGTAGAATCGTAGCTGTCTGTATATATCCAAAGCGTGCAGAGGTCTCTCCCCTTTATTCTGTGGGTTTGGGTAGAATGTTGGTAAATGAATGGCTTGGTTCAGGGCCACATTGGAAACCACTTTTGGCATGAATGTTGGGTTTGTCCTAAGAGAAACCCTGTCCTGGTGAAAAATGATGAAAGGTTCCACAGCCATTAACACCTGTAACTCTGAGACTCTTCTTGCTGAAGTTATTGCTAGGAGCAGAGCAGTTTTCCATGATAAGAATTTTATATCAGCTGTGCTGGCTGGTTCAAAAGGAGGGAGTGTGAGCTTTTCTAAAACAAAATTGAGATCCCAAGTTGGTACTGGTGCTCTTCTTGGGGGTCTTATGTTTTTTGCCCCTCTGAGGTACTGTCTTAGTAGAGGATGTGAAAAAATAGGAGGTTCCGTATTGTAATGAGCTGAAATGGCAGAGGCATGGATCTTAATTGATGAGAAAGATAGGCCTTTGTCCAGCATCTCAGTTAGGTATTGTAAAATCTGAGGTATATTTGGAACAAGTGGTTTGAGCCCTTGTACCTGGTTCCAAGCACAGAATCTCTTCCATTTTTCTGCATAAGATTTCCTAGTGCTGGGCCTTCTGGCTTCTAAAATGACATCCATAACAGCTTTAGAGAGAGGCGCAGTCTGAGTGGCTACATTATCTGCCATGCTGCCAGATTTAAGGTTCTGAGTTGACTGTGCAGAATCTGATTGTTTTATTGAGTCAGAAGATGAGGAATTTGAGGTAAAGGCCAGGTTGGGCCTTGAGACATGCTCTTTAGGATTGGGTACCAGTGCTGGCGTGGCCAGTCTGGGGCAATCAGGATCATTTTTGGCCTCTCCTGTCTGACTTTTAGGAGCACCTTGGTAAGAAGAGGCATTGGAGGGAAGGCATAGACTGTCAGGGTTTTCCAGCTGAATGATAGAGCATCCACTTTCCATGCTTGAGAGTGATAAGTTCTTGTGCAGAATTTCTGTAGTTGGCAATTGTGAGGGGAGGCAAAAATATCTTTGTCTGGGCATCCCCATTTCCTTCTTATCATGCTGAACACCTGTGGATTTAGTTTCCATTTATGAGGGTCCATGAGATTTCTGCTTAGTTTATCGGCCAGTGTATTTTTTGTTCCTGGTAGGAATTGTGCCTGCAGATGAACTTGATAGGTCAGTGCTGTGTTCCACAAAGTCATGGCTTGCCTGCATAGGGGGTAGGAATGTGTGCTCCCTTGCTTGTTTATGTACCACATAACTGTGGTATTGTCCGTCTTTATTAGTAGTTGTCCTGGATGTAGTAGGTCCTTGAAAGCTGTCAGGGCATTCTGTACAGCTAGCATCTCTTTTTGATTGATGTGAAGATGCATTTGTTCCTTGGGCCACGTGCCTGAATACATTTTCCTGCCATATGTGCCCCCCAGGCATAATCCGATGCATCCGTTGTTATTGTCTGCCTGGCTATGGGTAAGGTGAAAGGCTGTCCCTTGTTGTGGTGACAGGTCTGGGACCACCATCGAAACTCCTGTTGTAGGCAGGGAATTAAAGTTATGATTGTCTCCAGGCTGTGGCAATGTTGAGTAAAAACACTTTTTAGATACCATTGTAGTTTCCTCGTATGCAGTCTTGCATATGGAATTAGTAGAATGCAGGACACCATGAAGCCCAGGGCCTGCAGAATTTTTCTTGCAAGGGAGCTGGGTCTTTGTTGCCATCATTTGAAAGTAATGAGTCAGTTGCCTTGTTTGTCTGGCATGAGATAAGCCATCTGGGCAGTTGTATTTAAGCTTGCACCCAGGAATATTATCTCTTGAGAGGGTACTAGTTTTGATTTCTTTTCATTTACTGTGTACCCTAGGCAAATTAGTAATCTTTTTACAAATGCCAGATGCTTTAGAAGAATGTCCTTGCTCTCTGCTTGAATAAGGCAGTCGGCCAAGTAGGGATATATTTGAATTCCTTTTTGTCTGCAAAATGCAATTACTGGTGCCAGGCATTTTGTGAAGACCCTGGGCGCAGTAGATAAGCCAAAGGGCAGTGCAGAGAATTGGTAATGCATTGAGCCTGCTATGAATCTGAGGTATCTTCTGCAAGATTGTCTGATTGGGACATGCAGGTATGCCTCCTTGAGGTCCAAAGTAACTAGCCAAGCCTTCTTGCCCAGCATGGGTAAAAGTTGCTGTAGTGTTAACATTTTGAATTTTGGAACATCCAGGAAAGTATTTAGGATTGACAGGTCCAGTATTGGTCTCCAGGCTTTGTCCTTTCTGGGTACTAAGAAAAGTCTTGAGTAAAATCCTTGCCCCTGTTCTTGCTGTGGTACTCTTTGAATAGCTCCCATGTCCATGAGAGCAGCAATTTGTTTTTGTGCCTCTGCCCTTTGGTTTTGTGGCAGGTCCAGCATACCTTTTGATTTTGGAAGCGTGTGAAAATGGAACCTGTAACCCTGAGAAACAATATTCAGTACCCATTTGTCCTGGGTGATTATGTGCCAATTTTTTGAGAAAAGTGCTAGCTTTCCCCCTAGGGGTGCTGCCAAAAGGTAAGTGCTTGGCATCTGTAGAGGGAAGTCATTGGGACTGTTTCCTATAAGGTTGTGATTTGTCTTCTCCTCCTTTGGGGGCTGAAGCACCCCATTGTTTAGGTCTGTAGGAGCCTTGGGGCTGAGATCTGCCTCTTGGGCGTCTGTATCTGCCTCTTTGTGGCCTGTCTGACACCGGAAAGGACCAATTTTTTGAAGGCCAGTTTCTGCTAAACCTAGGTGGTTGAACCTGTAAGAAATCCTTTACTGTCTGCATTGATTTTGCTTTATCCTCCATTTTCTTTAACACCTCTTCTGCCTTAACACCAAACAAAGTATCATGCTGTAGTGGAGCATCCAATAATTTTACTTTAACATGTTCAAGTAAACTTTGTTCTTTCAACCAAGCATGCCTTTGAATAACAGAGCCTGTAACTGCGGCTCTACAAGAAGCCTCTAATGAATCAAAACCACATTGTAGAGTATGCTTTCCCACTTGTTCAGCTGCATGCAATAAATCCTGCATTTCCTTACTGTCAGGACTTTGAGTTTGAAACCATTTTCTGTTTTAACAAGGACATGAGGTACTGCTGGTATTTAAGCATGTGAAACTGGCAATTAAAGCCCTTACAGTTAAAGTAGCAGAAGTGTAAACTTTTTTCCCCCCATCTATCCAGATCTCTGGAGTCCCTATCTGAGAGGACAGGATTTTTAGCAGTGGAAGCCTTAACCTCTTTAGGACCCTGAGAAATTGTTTCTGGATCTGCAGCAGGGTTTTTGTAAAGAAATTTATGAGAGTCAGGGACCCTGTAGTACCTGTCTGGCTTGACTGGTGCAGGGGGTAAAGAATCAGGAGACAGACTGGATTCACAGAAAACATCATCAACAATATCAAGCACAGGAGGAATAGCCAGGGGCCTGTGCTGAGGCAATAAAAGAAAGTCTCTGAACCTTTTCATGGATTCTGAATAATCCTGGCTCTCCCAATGGAAATGCTCCCTCATGGTGTGCAAAGTTTCCCCAAAAGAATAATCCTCAGGTGGAGAGGCTGAAGGTATAGACTCTTCTGCATCAGAGTCCTCATAGGGAGGGTGAGAATAACCCTGATCAGAAGAGGAATCAGAGGAAATAGAAACCTGGTCAGAGGGATCATAGTCAATGTCTTGCCTAGGCCTTTTGTCAGGAGGGGGATGGGAACCCCTGATTAAAGTAATTAGGTCTTCGGCCATTTTAAGCATATGTTTCTTTGGCATGGATGACTGTTCAGGAGAATGCTGTACTTGTTTCCTTGTATTTAACGGTGTTTTTAACTTTGCCTTGGCTGCTGTAGTGGGCTTAATTGTAAGTTGTGAAGGTCTGAAAACGCCCTTAGAAGCCAATGCCTGCTCAGCGGCTCTGGACCCATCTGAGGGAATAGTTTCTGTAGGCCCAATACCTTGAGTTTCCACAGGCCTCTGTGTCTCCACATGGCTGTCGGATATGGCCTGTGGCTCTGAGGTAGCGGGTGTCAGGGGCTGCGAATGCACCTCACTGAGAACCGGCGACTGGCCTAGAAGATGCTTTGTCGTCGGTTTTGGACCTCGGATACCTGTCCTTTTCTTTGTCTCTTTTTTTTATAAATTCCGGTCGGTTGTTCCGATGGCATTATGTAATTAAACCTTCGGCCAAAATAATGTAAAGCAAAATCAAACTGACGTTTAATAGTGCGTTTGTTGAATCTAGCACAAAACTGACAACTAGTAACTTTGTGGTCAGGGCCTAGGCAAGGAATACAGCAAGAGTGAAAGTCCTTATGAGGTATTTACTTCCCACAAGAAATGCAATTATTAACTTTTACTGACATCGGTCTGGAGCAAGAAAAAGTTTCCCCAATGGGGTACTTAGCTTTATTGAAGACTTTGGTTTTGAAACTCAATTTCGAAAATTTCAGGAGTCGGCCGACCGGCACTTGCGAACTGCTTTTGCTTCGGGCACTGCGCGGCAACAAAGACTGAAGAAAATGGTGTCGGTTGCATCTTTTATACCCCTGGCGCATTGACATCAGGGAAGAGGCGACAGCGACTGACGCCGGACCTAGACTTTGGAACTCGGGCTGACTGCAGGTAGCCTGCCAGCAGGATAACCCAAGTGTAATGACTGCAACAGTGAAACACGATGAACATCCTCTCTACATGATCCATGGGCTGAGTCAAGAGGCACTACTAAATATCAAAGTCTAGTGTGATGCACTCATGTACAAATGGGCATGATATGGTGAACCATATGAGTGGATACTCTAATGAGTTCCGGAATGATGAGACAGTCAGTGGTTGAAACCAATCATGGCTGAATAAGATGTTGCACTGATTTTTGAAGAGGCAAGATCCTCTCCATGGGAAGGAAAGCCATGCATGATAAAGTGTCCAATGTGAAGCCACTAAAAGTGAGTCTCTGTGCAGGATCCATGTGTGACACTACAATGGTCAGGATGAATACAAGGGGCATGAAATTACTCAGAAGGGACTGCACAGATATGTTGAAGTGTCCAGGAGCCAATCATCTGCATAAAATAAATCTTTTATCCCTTACAGCAATTGGTTTACCACTACCATAAGCACACACTTGGTGAACACTATGGGGGCAAAGGTGAAACCAAATGGCAGCATCCAGAACTGGTAGTAACTGGCTTTTACTCAGAAATGCATAAACCTTCTCGACTCCTTAGTGATTTTTTCTTTGAGGACAAATGTTTTGAAAGGCTGAAGAGCACATCCATTCTCCTTTTGACAAAGAAAAAAGGGCTGACTGCACTATGACCATACAAAAGGATTCTTTTGGGATCAGCTGGATGAGGCAGCTAGAGCCCATAGCCTTCATTTTGTTTGGTACTAAAGAGAACTACTTTCTGATCTTCTGGGACCTCTTGGATGACTTATTCTTGCAAGATGCATAACTGTCCTCTTTGCTTCACTCCTCTGATGGGACAGGACATGTGGAAGCAGAACACATTTTGTACATGGGGCTAGTGTGTCATGTTAGCTATCAGCATATTTCTCATTTCAGTGCCCCTCTCCTACCAGTGCCCCTCTCCTACCTTGTTTGATGATACATCGCAACCATTTTAAGCTTTGCTCAGGTGTCCTCTCAAATAAGTGCTAGATCAGCTTCTGTATTTTTCCAGCCATAAAGAAAGAATATACACAAGTATGTACTTCAGCTTGGGTATAAATAATGAGGAAAAGGAACTTCTCTTGCCCATGAAAGACAATGTAATCCTTCTTCGGGCATGAACCCCTATTAAAAGCCCACTTGACTGACACAATGTTGATTTCCTGCCAAAGAATCACATTATCTGAGGCAGTTATGCACATGGACATCAGGTGTGCATTCTCTAACTGATGTGGATCACTGCTTCTGCATCTGCAAAGTCATAGTGATGGCTAAAAAAGTCATCATTTTGTCAATGATGGCTGCCAGATGTGATAAACTCTGAAAAATGGCCAAACTGTTGGCTAATCCTGCAGCCCCTGCCTTTGAGATTTGGATGAAGATAATGCAGCTACCTGCAAACATGAACATAAAAATATCTATGGAACAATAAAATAGGCTCAGTGACAACCTCTGGCAGTTGATATCAGCAGTGCTGATTATTTATTTAATAAAAATATCTACATTTTTCCATGCCAGCCTTTACTAGTTTGGTAGAATCTGTATGAGTCTCAGCAAGAGTGTAACAGTCAACTAAGGAACAAAAATGTAAATCAGGGTTTGATCCCTCTGTAAATGATGAGTAGGTAAGAAAGTACAGTTATGTACACTTACCATAAATGTAGATGTTCGAGTGTGTTCACTGCTGCAGTCCTAACTATTGGGTTATCCATGCTGTGGTAGCCCTCAGTCGGTCCGAATACCAGCGTCAAGATTTTGTGCATCGGCTGCTGTCGCTTGCTGGGTGACATAAGGTCGTCCAAGCTATAAAGGAGAGCAGGCAATGCCATTACCTCAGTTTTTATTGCCTTAACCGATCAAAGAAGTCCAATTTTAATAATTATTAGTAGTCTTGGAGTCAGAGACCCCCACAGAAATATGTGTCTCTCTAAGGAAAGCAGATATCCGGGTGGATGGAGGGAGGGAAAGCATGACTGCAGCAGTGAACACACTCGAGCATCTACATTTATGGTGAGTGTACACAACTGTATTATGTACTTTGTGTTTCACTGCTGCAGTCCTAACCATTGGGAAGATTCCTACAGCTAAGGAGAAGGGTAGAAGGTTAACAGAAACATAAGATTGGGTGAGCATGCCCTGCAGAATTACAGAGGCAAACCCAGCCCTAGCTTTTGAGAATAGGTTCAGATGGTAATGTTTGGTGAAGGTGTGGACTGAAGTCCATGTGGCAGCTTCCAGGATGTCCTTGGTGGGTACCCCTCTAAGGAATGCTGTGGAAGTAGAGGTTGCCCTAGTGAATGGGTTCTGATGGTCCTAGGGAGTGGTTTTCCATGCAAGGAGTAGCAAAACTGGATGCAGTGTGCTATCCATTTGGAAATGGTCTGGTTGGATATTGGTTTCCCCTGTGCCCCTGTTTTAAAGCTGACAAAGAGCTGGTCAGTTTTCCTGAATGTCTTTGTACGATCCAGATAAAATCTGAGTTGACTGTGCACATCCAAAGACTGCAGTATCCTTTCCCCCTTGTTCTGAGAGTTAGGGAAGAAGGTGGGCAGGTGGATGGCCTGGTTGAGGGTAACATTTGAAACCACCTTTGGCATGAATGAGGGACTGATTCTCAGGGAGACCCTGTCTGCATGGAAGATGATAAATGGCTCAATGGCCATTAAGGCTTGAAGCTCTGACACTCTCCTGGCTGAAGTAATAGACAGGAGAAAGGCAGCCTTCAAAGGGAGGTACTTTAGTTCTGAGGATGCTGCAGGCTTGAAGGGAGGCAGAGTAAGCTTTTCTAAAACATAGTTCAGGTCCCAGGCCGAGCTGGGCTGTCTTCTGGAAGGCCTGATATTAGAGGCTCCTCTAATGAATTGTTTGATAAGAGGGTGGGAGAACAATGGCTGTTCTGTATCAAAGTGTGCCGAGATGGCAGAGGCATGGATCTTTATGGAGGAGAAGGAGAGACCCTTATTAATAAGCTCAGCAAGATAATCTAGAATAAGAAGAATGGAGGGCAGATGTATGTCTGCTCCCTTGGACTGGCTCTAGGAGCAGAATCTTTTCCATTTTCCAGCATAACATTTTCTGGTGCTGGGCCTTCTGGCTTTTGTGATTATGTCAAGGACTTGCTTGCTTAGCATAGATTCCTTGTTGGTTTTGGTAGAATAAGCCATGCTGAGAGCTTGAGTGTCTGAAGGTCTGGGTGCAGCATTGACCCCCCCCCCCCAGGATAGCAGATAGGTACCAGAGGTAGCTGCCAGGGGGGCAGGTAAAGGTAATTCTGTACATTGTTTTGCCTGCAAAAGGCAATGGCAGGAGCTAGACATTTGGTGAATACCCTGGGAGCAGTAGATAAGCCAAAGGGGAAAGCAGAAAATTGAAAGAGTAGTGATTCAGCTCTGCATCCCAGGAATGTTCTCCATGATTCCCTTATTGGGATGTGCAGGTAAGCATCCTTTAGGTCTAAGGTGACCATCCAAGCTTTGTTTGGCAAGCATTGGTAGAAGCTGCTGTAAGGTAAGCATTTGGAATTTTGGGATTACCAGGAAGGTATGAGGAAGGATAGGTTAAGGATGGGATGCCAAGTCCCCTCTTTCCTGGGAACAAGGATTAGTTTGGAATAGAATCCTTTTGCAACTTGTTGTGGAGGTACAGGTTCTACTGCCCCTAGGGATATTAGGTTTTGCACTTGTTTTAGTGCTTTTTTTCCCACAGGTTTGGAGGTAGGTCTGGGTACCCTCTTGGCGGTACCCGTTGATCCTTTGTTATAGAGTTCCAATTTTCTCTGCATAGCGATAGCCTTCCTCCTAGCTTTTGGTGTGGTGGAGAAAGGCAGAGATGGGAAAGGTAGTCATTGAGAGCTTTTCCCCTACAGGGTTGCTTTTGAACTCCCTGCTCTAGTGTTTGAGGGGGGGCCACTGTTTTGTTCTTTGCCTTGTGCCTGCCTGTTTGGTGCAGGAAAGGACCAGTTTTTAGCGGGAAAATTTCTGCTGAACCTAGGAGGTTGTACTTGAAGAAAATCTTTAACAGTCTGCATCAATTTTGCTTTGACTTCCATATTTTTAAGTACCTCTTCAGTTTTCTGTCTGAACAAGCGGTCTTTGTCAAGAGGTGCATCCATGATTTTAGCTTTGACATGATCAGGGAGAGGTTGCTCCTTCAGCCATGCATGTCTTCTGATAACAGATCCTGTCACTGCTGCCCTGCTAGAAGCTTCTAGGGCATCAAATCCACAGTGCAAGGAGTGCTTTGCCACCTGAGATGAAGAGTGCATTAATTCTGATATCTCTTTATTGTTGGCAATTTCTAAAGTGTGGTGTTGATATTTTAACATATGGAACTGACAGTTGAGAGCCCTTGTAGTTAAAGTTGCAGAGGTATATATTTTTTTACCCCATCTGTCCAGGGCTTTGAATTATTTGTCTGAGGGAGTAGGATTCTTTGCAGAGGTAGCCTTAACTCCCTTAGGTCCCTGAGTAATCACCTTTGGATCAGCTATTGAATTTCTGTAGAGGAATTTAAGTGAGTCAGGTACCCTGTAGTTCCTGTCAGGTTTTCTGAGGGCAGGTGAATGGGTGTCAGGGGTAAGGCTGGATTCTTGGTAAATATCATCTACCACCTCCAAGAAGGGTGGGATGGCCAGAGAGAGGCCTGTGCTGGGGTAGGTCCAGAAACGCACTTAATCTTTTCTTGGATTGAGGGAAATCCGTTGATTCCCATTGGAAGTGTTCCCTGAGGGTGTGGCGGGTTTCCCCAAAGGAAAAGTCCTCTGGAGGTGATGCAGAAGGAATAGATTCTTCTGCATTTGAGTTTTCATAGGCAGTAAGAGGATTTTCCTCTTCAAAAACACAGAAGTCAGATCCCTCTGAGTCTAAATCCGACTGGATGTCTGTTTTGGCTGGAGTGGTTTGATTACACCAGATGAAAGTGATGAGATTCTGCTCCATTTTAAGCACTCTAGTTTGAGAAGGGGAAGGAGTAGTGGAATGGAGACTTTTTTGCTGTTTTCTTTGGAGTAGCTCTAAGTCTGGCCTGAAGAGTATCCCTTGGTGCTGTCAGTGTGTTAGTCAGAAGAGAGGGTGAAGGCCTTGAAATGAATTCCGAAGTGCGAGTGGTATCCTCAGAAGCCAGTGCCTGCATAGTGGCTCTGGACCCAACCGAGACAGAGACAGCTGAAGGCTCGTTAGATGATGCATTCATCTGTGGCATACAGGACTGTGAACAGGTCTCAGTAGAGGCCTGTGAAGTAATCAAGTCGGGAATCAGGAGCTGTGAAATCGCCTCACTGAATTCTGAAGAAATGACGACCTTTTTAGCGGTGGTGTCATCAGAAGGCTTGGCCTTATGCGGTCTGTCTTTATCTTTAGCTTTACATTTTTTCAGAAGATCTGCGGTTTGCTGACTGTTGGATGCCATATCGGTAATCAGAGCTGGAAGATGAAAATAACTGGCTACAGACAGAGCTCTAAGACAAATAGTTCTAGCGTTAAAGAGGGCACAGAACTGACAGCAGGGTACTTCGTGATCTGGGCCTAAGCAAGTGACGCAGTAAGAATGGAAGTCTCAGTGTGGTATTTGCTTTCCACAGGCCAGACAGTTATTGACTTTTTCGGACATCTGTTAGTGCAAGAAAAAGGAAGGATCCCCAATGGGTTACTTAGCTTTAGACGTTTTCAGATGAAGTTCGAAATCTGGAAACAGCAGACTGGCACTGTTGCAAATTGTTTCTGCTATGGGCTCCATGACAAGAAAGACTGGGGTAAGGGCATCACCTGCTCTCCTTTATAGCTCGGACAACCTGACGTCACCCATCAAGCAAAAGCAGCCGACGCACAAAACCTTGACTCTGGTATTCGGACTGAATGAAAGCTACCACAGCATGGATAACCCAATGGTTAGGACTGCAGCAGTGAAACATGAAGAACATCAATATTCTTTCACCCAGACTTGAGTTAATCGCTTGTTATACGTCTGTCCTGAACTGATATAATTAGCTGTTGAGAAATGTCTTGTGGTTTTAAACACTTCCCAAGGATATCGCATGAATTGATACATTTAATATTCAAGATATTCCCAGAAATGATTCCGCTAAAGAGGGCAGTATGAAGTGCATGTACTACAGACATAAACTTTTACTTTAGCTGTTTATATCAATGTGGATAATAACCATGGGTAGTTTGCAATGACGTGCTTGAGATGACCTGCACTTCTGTTGGAGAAATTAACTGTGTACTTAAGATAATCAGGTATTCAGGATTTTAGCACATACATTCTCTTCCACTGGTATAACTGAGGTTGGCTGTCATCTTTCAGGTTCAAGGGGCTGTTCCCTACCACAGAGGGTCAAGATGTTTCAAGATACATACGTATAACTCTGATGGTGCTGGCTGTTCTAAACATCTGTAGCACCAACTGCTGTTCTGACCATCTGTAGCAGCAGGTGCTTGAGAAGTACGATGCACAAATTAAAGGGCACTACTGTCACAACAGCTTTTCCTGTAATTAAAGAGCACTACAGTCACAACAGCTTTTCCTGTAATTAAAGGGCATTACTGTCACAACAGCTTTTCTTGTAATTAAAGGGCACTACTGTCACAACTTTTCCTGTAATTCAAGACACTACTGTCACAACAGCTTTTCCTGTAATTAAAGGGCACTACTGTCACAACAGCTTTTCCTGTAATTAAAGGGCACTACTGTCACAACTTTTCCTGTAATTCAAGGCACTACTGTCACAACAGCTTTTCCTGCAATTAAAGGGCACTACTGTCACAACAGCTTTTCCTGTAATTAAAGGGCACTACTGTCACAACAGCTTTTCCTGTAATTCAAGGCACTACTGTCACAACAGCTTTTCCTGTAATTAAAGGGCACTACTGTCACAACAGCTTTTCCTGTAATTAAAGGGCACTACTGTCACAACAGCTTTTCCTGTAATTCAAGGCACTACTGTCACAACAGCTTTTCCTGTAATTAAAGGGCACTACTGTCACAACAGTTTCTTCTGTAGCCCTACTAATGGCCATTGCCTTTGGACCTCATTTTTCTTCTTCGTTTAAGATTTGCTTAATAAACAAGTGAGTGACAATAGGGTCAGTCAGTTCGAATAATTTAGCAGCAAGTAATCTGAGCAACATTACATGGAAGTTCGACATGGTGGCCACATGGTATATTTTTTCAAAGAAGGATATAAATGTAGTACAAATATTTTGTTTAGGGGGGTCTAACAATCTTGTCAGATGTACGACCCCTCAGAGACTGGAACTGTCTGGTTTCTCTCCTGTTTTTAAAGCAATAGACTAACAATCTTCCTTGGAATTCTCCTCTGGCCCATGCACAGATGGCCAGTCTGAGTATCTATAGAGCATTTTCCTCTTTTACCATTTGATTTATGTCATGGTTTCTTTGTACTATTTTAACAAGTCCAGGTTTTTAAACCTAGTATATAGTACAGTTGTGTACACTTACCATAAATGTAGATGTTCGAGTGTATTCACTGTTGCAGTCATTACATTTGGGTAATCTGCTGGCAGGTTGCCCTCAGTCGGCCTGAATAACAAAGTCTTGGGTCCTGCATCGGTTGCTGTCTCCTCTTCCATGACGTCAGGTCATCAGGGGTATAAAACATGCAGCCGACGCCATTTTATTCAGTTTTTCTTGCCCCAGATGTCAGGTGCCCCCCAAATGGGGAGAAAAAAAAAAATATATATATATATATATATATATATATATATATATATATATATATAACCCCAGCTAATCTTAACCCCCTCCCATCACCAGTATCCTTTCATCTTCCTCATCTCCATTTTCTTTTTTATCTACTCACTCCTACTTAGAAATTACTCTCTTTTCTTTGAACTATACTTGTCTCTAAACTCTTTAGCTAACTCTTAAATTATTTTACTTCTCTGTCTCTCACTATGCTGATCAGTACTCCAGTAATATCTGTATCTCCCTCTCACCTTTTTCTCTACATCCTCTTATTGTGGTTCAAATGCCTTGTGTATTTGTACAGTAAATGCCTTATATATTTTGTAATTACTTTTGTTATCATGTAGTAGATAGCGGAGCTTTTCTGTATTTGTACAGTAAATGCCTTATGTATTTTGTATTTACTTTTGTTATCATGTAGTAGATAGGAGTTTTCTCCTCGGGCCTCCACTGAAAATGGACATGTATCCAGTTGGACTAGCCCGGTTAACAAATGTAAAATAAAATAAATAAATAAAAATAAATATATATATATATATATATATATATATATATTTTTTAATTATTATTTATTTATTTGTTTATTTTACATTTGTTGACTGGGGTAGTCTAACTGGATACATGTCCATTTTCAGTAGAGGCCCGGGGAGAAAAGCTCCAAGACACATACAAAATGCAATAAAGAAGGAAACAACAGTAAAGATACATACAAAATACAATATAGAAAGTAGTAGTAGTTAGAACAAATACATTTTAGTTGGAACAAAAAAATTGTTTTTTTTCAAAATTTTTTTATATATATATATATATATATATATATATATAAATAAATAGAAATATATATAAATGCACTTTTAGCAAGATAACTTTACTTTCATCTAATAGCAAATACACCACAAAGGCTTTAGTATATAGTGAAGGAAAGAAAAGGTATAGAAAAGGGGGATGGCGGGTGGGTAACCCGGACTGCAACAGTGAAAACACTCGAACATCTACATTTATGGTAAGTGTATACAACTGTACTATGTTCTTCATGTTTCACTGTTGCAGTCATTACATTTGGTTAGAATCCCAAAGCTATGGATGGGAGGATGGAGCGAAACAGCATTAGGAGCAGCTATAAGGCTCTGCAGAACTGCAGTGGCAAAGCCTGCCCTGGATTTGGAGGACAGGCAAATGATAATGCTTTGTGAAGTTATGAACAGAGCTCCAAGTCGTAGCCTCTAGAATGTCTTTGGTTGGAACCCCTCTGAGAAAAGCTGCTGAGGTAGAGGCAGCCCTGGTGGAATGAGATCTGATCCCCTTGGGCACAGGTTTACCATGGTGCAGGTAGCAGAAACGAATGCAGTGGCTTATCCACTTAGAAATAGTCTGCTTTGATATAGCCTTCCCCTCTGACCCTGCAGCAGATGCTACCAGTAGTTGCTCAGACTTTCTTAGAGATGTGGTCCTGTTCAAGTAGAATCTTAGTTGTCTGTGTATGTCCAATGAATACAGAATCTGCTCCCCCTTGTTCTGCAGATTTGGGTAAAAAGTTGGCAGGTGAATTGTCTGGTTAAGAGCCACACTGGATACCTCCTTAGGCATAAAAGAAGGATTGGTCCTGAGGGTCACCCTGTCCAGGTAAAATGTAATAAAAGGCTCCACAGCCATGAGGGCCTGTAGTTTTGAAACCCTTCTTGCTGAAGTGAATGCCAAGAGAAAAGCTGTTTTCCAAGATAGAAATTTTACATCCGCAGTAGCTGCTGGTTCAAAAGGAGGCAGGGTGAGTTTCTCCAGCACAAAATTGAGGTCCCATGAAGGAGTTGGAGATCTTCTGGGAGGCCTTACATTGTTGGCCCCTCTAAAATACTGTTTAAGCAGAGGATGAGAAAAGAGGGGAGGCTCTGTGTTGTAATGAGCTGAGATGGCAGAGCCATGGATTTTTACTGAAGAAAAAGATAGGCCCTTGTCAAGCATCTCAGTTAAATATTGTAAAATCTGAGGAATATTGGGCTTTGCTGTGTCTGTTCCTTGTGCTTGGTTCCAAGCACAGAATCTATTCCATTTATCAGCATAAGATTTTCTAGTACTAGGCCTTCTGGCTTCCAAATGACATCCATTACAGATTTACTGAGAGGTGTTGTTTGAATAATTAAATGATCAGCCCTGCTGCAAGGTTCGGAGTTTGGAGCTGAGTGTGCAGAATTTGATTGTTCTGCTGAGTCAGTAGATGAGGTATTTGAGGCAAGCACCAAGGGGGGAGTTGAGACATATTCCTTAGAAGTGGGTACCAGTGTTGTTGAGGCCAATCCGGAGCAACTAGGATCATTTTTGTTTTTTCCTGTCTGACTTTTAGTAAGACCTTGGAGAGAAGAGGCAGAAGGGGAAAGGCATAGACTGATAGGTTTTTCCAACTGAAGGATAGGGCATCCACTTTCCATGCTTTTTTGTGATGAATTCTTGTGCAGAATTTGTCCAGCTGATAATTTTTGGGAGAGGCAAATAGATCTATGTCTGGGCTCCCCCATTTCTGTGTTAACATGCTGAAGATTTGTGGATCCAGTTTCCATTTGTGTGGGTCCATAAGATTTCTGCTTGGGTCGTCTGCCAGAGTAATTTGTTTTCCTGGCAGGAACTGAGCTTGAAGATGTATTTGGTAAGTCAAAGCCATGTTCCACAGTGCCATGGCTAGTCTGCAAAGGGGGTAGGAATATGTAGCCCCCATCTTGTTTATGTACCACATAACCGTGGTGTTGTCCATCTTTATCAGTAGTTGTCCTGGATGAAGTAAGTCCTTGAAGGTTGTCAGAGCATTCTGAACAGCTAGCATCTCTTTCTGGTTGATATGCAGATGCATTCGTTTTGGGCTCCATTTGCCCTGAATGCATCTCCCCGCCAGGTGGGCCCCCCAAGCATAGTCTGATGCATCTGTAGTTAGGGTTTGGGTGGCAGGGGGTAGAGTGAATGACAGTCCCTTGTTTTGGAGACATGTCTCCGCCCACCAAAGAAACTCCTGTTGTAGGCAGGGAATGAGAGGTATCATTGTTTCCAGACTGTGACATTTTAGGTACTGTTGAAGTTTCCTCATATGAAGTCTTGCATATGGAATTAGTAGAATGCAGGATGACATGAACCCCAAAGCCTGCAGATTTTGTCTTGCAGATAACTGGGTTTTTGTTGCCATTTGTTTGAAGTATATTGTCAGTTGCCTTTGTTTGTCTTGTGTAAGGTAAGCCATCTGGGCAGTTGTATTCAAGCTTGCACCCAGGAATGTAATTATTTGAGAGGGTACCAGTTGGGATTTCTTTTCGTTTATTGTGTACCCTAGGCATGTTAGAAGCCTTTTTACAAATGCCAGATGTTGAAGAAGAGTGTCCTTGTCCTCTGCTTGAATGACAGTCGTCCAGATAAGGATACATTTGTATGCCTCTGTCTGCAGAATGCAATTACTGGTGCCAGGCACTTTGTAAAGACCCTGGGCGCAATAGGTAAGCCAAAGGGCAGTGCAGAGAATTGGTAATGCAAAAAACCTGCCTTGAAGCAGAGGTATCTTCTGCATGATTCCCTTATTGGGATATGCAGGTATGCCTCTTTTAAGTCTAGAGTCACTAACCAAGCGTTTCTGCCCAGCATAGGCAGTAGCTGTTGTAAAGTCAGCATTTTGAATTTTGGAATGTCCAGGAACGTGTTCAAAATCAATAAATCCAGTATTGGACGCCAGGCATTGTCTTTTCTGGGTACCAGGAACAGTCTTAAATAAAACCCTTGTCCTTTTTCCTGTTCTGGTACTGGTTGAATAGCTCCCATATCCATGAGGGACGTAAGTTGTTTCTGAGCCTCTGCCCACTGATTTTGTGGCAGATCTGGCCATCCGTTTGGAATTGGCAAAGTATGGAAATGAAATCTGTACCCCTGGGATACTATGTTTAATACCCACTTGTCCTGGGTATTTAACTGCTAATTTTGAGCATGAAGTGCTAGCTTTCCCCTCAAGGGGACTGCCAAAAGATAAGTGCTTGGTGATGGTAGAGGAATGTCATTGAGACTGCTTACTGTAGGGTTGTCGTTTGTTTCCTCCAGATTTGGAGGTGGAGGCACCCCACTGCTTTGACCTGTAAGAACCCTGTGATTGGTATCTGGTGCCTTTTGAGTGCCTGGATTTGCCTTGAGTGGCTCTGTCGGACACAGGAAAGGACCAATTTTTAGTAGGCCGGTGCCTACTGAACCTGGGTGGCTGCACTTGCAAGAAATCTTTTACAGTTTGCATAGATTTAGCTTTGCCTTCCGTTTTCTTTAAAACCTCTTCTGCCTTACTACCAAACAGTGTCATGCTACAAGGGGGCATCCAACAATTTAGCTTTAACATGATCAGGCAGATTTTGCTCCTTGAGCCAGGCATGCCTTCTAATCACAGATCCAGTAACTGTGGCCCTGCAAGAGGCCTCCAAGGAATCAAAACCACATTGCAAAGTATGCTTTCCAACCTGTTCTGCTGAATGCAATAATTCTTGTAACTCTTTGTTTTCCACACAATCAGAAATCAACATCATTTTCCATTTCAGTAGGCCCATAACATGCTGCTGATATTTAAGCATATGAAACTGGCAGTTTAAGGCTCTGATTGCCAAAGTAGCAGACGTATAAACCTTCTTTCCCCATCTATCCAGCGCTCTGGAATCTCTATCAGAGGGGGTAGGATTTTTGGCTGTAGAGGCCTTAACACCCTTGGGACCCTGTGAAACAGTCTCAGGGTCAGCAGTAGGATTTTTGAATAGAAATTTGTGGGAGTCAGGAACCCTGTAATATCTGTCTGGCTTACTAGGAGTCGGAGGTAGAGAATCAGGAGCCATGCTTGATTCTGAAAACACATCATCAACAATGTCTAATGCAGGAGGTACAGACAAAGGCCTATGCTGAGGAAGAAGAAAGAAATCCCTAAGCCTCTTTTTTGATTCAGAGAAGTCCTGACTCTCCCAGTGAAAATGTTCCCTTAAAGTATGCAAAGTTTCTCCAAAAGAGTAATCCTCAGGAGGAGATGCAGATGGGATGGATTCCTCTGCATCAGAATCCTCATAGGGTGGAATGGAAAATTCGTGATCAGAAGAGGAATCAGAAGAAGTGGAAACCTGATCTGAAGATTCATAATCAGTTTCTTGCCTCTAGGCCTCTTAGCGGGGGGGGGGGGGGGGGACCTGATCAATGTAATTAAGTCCTCAGCCATTTTTGATCATCTGTTTTTTAGGCATAGGGGCCTGAGCACGTGGTGCATGCCTCAGTTTTTTAGACATAGAAGATGCTTTTGACCTTGTTTTTGAGGCTGGCATTGGTTTTATATAAAAATGTTGAGGCCTGAAAACACCCTCAGAAGCCGGTGCCTGCTCAGCGGCTCCAGACCCATCCAAGGGAGAGACATTCACAGGTTCAGTACTCTGAGAATCTCACGGCATACCGGACTCTGAATGGGTCTCGGTAGAGGCCTGCAACTCAAAAGTAGCAGGTATCAGGGGCTGCGAAAGAGCCTCACTGAGTACCTGCGAACCGGCGACTGGCTTAGGAGAAGCTTCGTCATCGGTTTTGGACCTCAACAGTCTGTCTGTCTTTTTCTTTGCATTTTTTGTGAACTCCGGTAATCGGATTACTAACCGACGACATTTCAGGATAATTAAACCTTGATCCAAAATATTTAGAAGCAAAACTATACCGACGCTTAATAGTGCGTTGGTTAAATCTAGCACAAAACCGACAGCAAGGCACGTTATGATCTGGGCCTAGGCAAGGAATACAGTATAAATGAAAATCCTTATGAGGTATTTGCAACCCACAAGTAATGCAATTATTAACTTTTACTGACATCAGTAAGGAGCAAGAAAAAGTTTTCCCTGCTAATTAGATATACTAACTGATCGCACTACAGCAGGGAAAAGGACATTTCCTGAATCCCTGCTGTACTACGATCACACATTGTAGGCTTCCCATTCCTCCCTATACATCAACATTTCTAACACTAACATTTAGGTTTCGACGTTCTGTCACTTGACATTTAAATCTGTTAATATATTATCATGCACTCACCTGAGGCTGCTTTGCAGATATAATACAGATCTAAAGTCACCATATTCAAAAAAAAAAGAAAGGGATCACAGTGCTTAGTTGGGAGATGTTTATGAATATGTCCATAGACTGGTGATGTGACAATCTGAACACCCTTCAGAGTCATCTTGGGGTTTTACAATTTCTCACAACAGCCTCATGTAAGACTGGGCTGTGATTTCAAATTGGAGTCTCTGTTGTTTGCAGTAATTTTGACAGTAGATTCTGTGATATATCTTTCCTATACTGTGCAAATACAACAATAAGGATATGGTGTAGGTAAAGTCTCAGAGAGATGTAGGATTCTCCAGGCGCGTCTTATTACAGCATTTCCTTATGTTACAAGAGTATCTACAAGATTCCAAGGTGAGTTTTGAGTTGTGTAGTATCCTGTCTCCTATGGGGTCCTGTACAACATACACATTCCCAATTATCACTACCCCTCCCCTTCTCTAATAACTGCCACCTGCTTAATGAAAAAACTCTGGGATACGCTGGCTGAGTACACAGACATTTCTCATTGAAAACAATCCACCATGGTTAATAAACCTGCATAAATCCAACACCATTTCACATTTCTGTACAAAGTATCTAACTGCCAGTTAAGATGTTTGCTTTCTATGATGGCTACTTCCCCATTTTGAGGACCTTGCTGCTCATGTGAACATTAAGTGCTGTTGAGGTACTGCACATTACATGAAGATATGTCCTGGTTAACATACATGCTTGGCAGGAGTACACACGCATGATAGCACTGATTTGCCTCCATATCAGTCATGCCTTCCTGTGCTGTACCTTACTGACAGGCATTCCATGACAGGAAACATCAGGCCTGGCTTGGGTGTCTATGTGAAGGGTTAATGGGATAGTCCTGTTGAGTGGGTGTTGAGACTGCATTTTCACAACTCACTCAATCTTAACAACTCTTACTTAAATGACATAATTACTACAGTAAATGTATGCTACACAACTCAAAAACAATCAGTTACCACAACAACCCAAACAAGGAACATATGCAACACCACAGTACTCAGTATATAATTACATAATATATGTATACACACACACACTATATATATATATATATATATATACATGTATGCATACACATATATATATATATATATATATATATATATATACGCGCACACACACACACACACACACACACACACACACACACACACACACACACACACACACTAATATATAGTACAACATTCACTGTCTACAAAAAGCTGTCTTGATTCAGTTTAATGCCCAAATGCTTTAATAACTAATGGAATCTGCTTGAAGATCTGGTAAAACAGAAAAAACACATTATCCTGGTTATCTCAGAAATTTAGTTAAAACAAAACAATTGTCCTTTAGCCTTCTTAGTTTCCAACTTTCAACTCTTCTATAGAAACAGATTTGAAGTAAAAAATATTACTAATTAGGTAAAAATCTAAAAATTAGAATCCACCTACCAGAATAAAAATGCATGCTTAAATGATGACTCCCAAAATTATTTCTATTACATACAAAAAGTAACACAAAAAAGGAATATACTGTAGCCACATGCACACCTCCACATCATCACTCAAAACTTTCCAAGGAAACTACAGATGAAATCCTCAAGCTACAATAAAGTCATTTAGAAAGTTCATCTTGGGCCTACTTTGCCCATAAGGGAAGAAAATTCCAAAATATCTATCTTAAAATGATCTGACCCAATTATTGATCTCAAAACCCACAAGACAAACGCACTTTCCTTTATGTAGTAACTACCAAAATTCCCCACAAATTTAACAGTATTCAATGCTCCCATAGTCAGTAAGTGGTTGTATTCCAGTCACTGCCCTGATTCCCTTCAAAACACTTAAATATCTCCATAAAATCTTTCAACCAAAAAGCTTACCAGAACTGTAGGTGTCCGAACTTACAAATGAGCTACAAAATATAAACAGAGCCAACCTCTGTAAGGAATCAGTCCCTAGAAGTGTCCCTCACTACTTTAACCTGCAACTCCAATGTATTATGCTGTTATTGTTTGTCTTTTGGCTTTTTCCGGTTAGGGGTCGCCACAGCGGAACTCCGGTCCGCTAATGACTGGCAATTGTTTTTTATGGTGTCGAGTTGCCAGCCTGGTGCTCAACCTTCAACGATGGCATGCCCATTCAACGCATGTCTTTCGAACGCCTACTTGACCACGGGGAGGACATGCAGACTCCACACAGAAGGCACTCCCAACCCAAGCCGAGAATCGAATGGGAGAACCTCTTGCTGTGAGGTAACAAAACAACGCTACCGATGCACCACCGCGGCAACTCCAATGTATTATGAATAAGTTATTTCCAAAGATTAATAAAGGAACAAGACAAATAAATTTGTGTTTGGCCTTAAAAAAACAAAGAAATAAGCTAGTAAGAATAAAAGAAAATTCACAAACCTACTGTGTGACCATCAAGAATTCATCACTCTAAGAAAATGATGTAAACTACAAATGAAATAAGTTAAATATATAGACCTCAGGAAAAACAAATATGGTATGTCCTCTGAACCAAAATGCTCCATGCAGGTAATTACAAATACTGCTGACCTTCATAATATAAAACAAAACAATACATAAGCAGTCATGAATTTCAGTGAATTGGCACATCATCAGCTAATACTCCCAATGTACCACAGACTTACCATCCTTCTCATCCTACAATCGTGCATTGTGACTTCCCTCCATTTCACTTCCAAATTATACCCATATGAGAGTAAGAAAACTTTTGAAAAATCAGAAAGAAAAGCAACACAAATCCTAATTCATTACATTCACACTTTCTTTGTTTATCATCATTTGAAATTGCCAAATCCCTAATCCATAAAGGAAACTTAACACAGCAGTTTAAACATGAAATAATAATCGCCATACCTAAAGCTGCCACCTCAGTTATTCTTCAAGTCCACTTCCTCACCACTATCATAATCTCCCTCAAAAAAGTATTTGATAGAAGGTATTAAAGATATCTGCTGGTACAAAATTTGAATAGCTCTCATGTCATACTCATCTTGCCTTGTTAAATTCTTACTTGGAACTGTTCATTCTCATAATACTACTCTTTGTAGTTTCTTCCTGAATTACTATATTTGCTACATGTTTTCTGTATATGTTGTTATTCGTTCTACCTTCTGCACAGGTTATGGCCAAAAAGGAGCCCAGGCACAGTCTGCTTCCCTGGTTATTTCACTAAAATAAAACAGTAAAATGTAAAGTAAAATGATCAACTATTTACAGATGTAATGCAGTACAGCCTATAACTGAGGTTAGATAACATCTTTGTAGGAGGTGCCCCTTTCAAAAAAGATGAACACAACTCATGCAAATAGCTACTTGTTCACATATAGCAGGCTTCAGAAATGACCACTGACACCACATTGACTTAAGTATGGTATCAGGCTAGAAGGTGTTTGTATATATCTCCCCTGTGGTGAGGGGTTCAGTGGTTGTATTGCCCGTTATGCAGTCTTGCTGTGATTTAGGTTTCTGGAGCATGCACAATCTGCATCTTGCTACTGATGGCACTGCTCCAGTACCTGCAACATGTCTGGATCTCTTCTTGTCATCCTCCAGCAATGTAAGGTAGTAGTCAAAATGGACATCAGGATGGAAGGTTTACTGTGATGGCAATTTCTCGCTGGGGCTCGATTGCTGACTTTTTTTTTTTGGCTTTGGATGGAAATCTCCCTTAGTTCCTGCACCTGAAATGGCTACAAACATTGGCTGTTTGATGGAGACCCTGGTAACTGTTGACTGTCAGCTTTTAGATATGCTTGGGGTGGTTGCATTTATCTGATGGGACTAAGGTGCTTGGGCTTCATTGGGTTGACTGTAGACAACTGCAACTGTGTAAATAACAGAAGAACCTCCGAGGTAGAGAAAAGTACAGGTTTGTACCTACCATAAATGTAGATGTTCGAGTGTTGACACTGCTGCAGTCATTACACTTGGGTTATCCTGCCGTCAGGCGGTCCCGCAGTCGGCCAGAGTTCCAAAGTCTTGGTCGGATGTCGGTTGCTGTCGCTTCTTCCCTGACGTCAGTGCTCCAGGGGTATGAAAGATGCATCCGACACCATTTTCTTCAGTTTTTCTTGCCCCAGATGTCAGGTGCCCCCAATTGGTAGACAATACATATTGCCAATAAAAAATATACATATAAAAATAAAAACAATACCTTCAGTTACAAGCAAATACACCACAAAGGTTGTATAGGATAGAAAGGTATAGATAAGTCCAGCTAGTTCAGAGGGGATGGAGGGAGGGTAACCTGGACTGCAGCAGTGTGAACACTCGAACATCTACATTTATGGTAGGTACAAAACTGTACTATGTTCATCGTGTTACACTGCTGCAGTCATTACACTTAGGTAGAATCCCAAAGCTAAGGTTGGGTGGCTGGTCTATAAAGAGTTAGGATTGGCTATGAGGCCTTGCAGAACTGCAGTGGCAAATCCTGCTCTGTATTTAGAGTGAAGAGACAAGTGGTAATGCTTGGTAAAGGTGTGCACTGAACTCCAAGTTGCAGCCTCCAAAATTTCCTTGGTAGGTACTCCTCTGAGAAAGGCTGTTGAAGTGGCTGTTGCCCTGGTGGAATGTGGCCTAATGATATTTGGGACTGATTTTCCATGCTGTGTGTAGCAGTAATGAATACAGTGTCCTATCCATTTGGATATAGTCTGCTTTGAGATAGCCTTGCCCTGTGATCCTGCAGCATATGCTACAAACAGTTGCTTAGTTTTCCTGAAAGCTTTTATTTTGTCCAAATAGAAGCATAGCTGCCTGTGTATGTCCAAAGAATGCAGAAGTTTCTCCTCTTTATTCTGGGGGTTTGGATAAAAAGTTGGCAAATGGATGGTTTGGTTGAGAGCCACATTAGATATCAGACATTAGACATAGATAGATTAGGCATAAAGGTAGGGTTTGTCCATAAAGAAACCCTGTCCTGATGAAAAATTATAAAAGGTTCCACTGCCATTAAAGCCTGTAGCTCTGAGACTCTTCTTGCTGAAGTTACTGCCAGGATCAGAGCTGTTTTCCATGATAAAAATTTTAGATCGGCTGTATTGGCTGGCTCAAAAGGTGGCAGGGTCAGTTTTTCCAAAACGAAATTGAGGTCCCAAGTCAGTGTTGGTGCTCTCCGGGACGGTCTTTTGTTTTTTGCCCCACTGAGGTACTGCTTTAGCAAGGGATGAGAGAATAAAGGAGCATCCTTGTTGTAATGTGCCAAAATGGCAGAGGCGTGGATCTTAATTGATGAGAAGGATAGGCCTCTGTCCAGCATCTCAGTTAAGTATTGTAAAATCTGAGGAATGTTTGGAACAAGAGGGTCTAGGTTTTGAGCCTGGTTCCAGGCGCAGAATCTCTTCCATTTTTCTGAGTAAGCTTTCCTGGTGCTAGGCCTCCTGGCCTCCAAAATGACATCCATAACAGCTTTAGAGAGAGGTGTTGCCTGTTTGGCTAATGTACCTGCCATGCAGCTAGGTTTAGGGTTTTGAGCTGTCTGTGCAGGATCTGATTGTTTTGTTGAGTCAGAAGGTGTGGAATTTGAGGCAAAATCCATGGTGGTCCTTGAGCCAAGTTCCTTAAGATAGTGTACCAGTGTTGGCGTGGCCAGTCTGGAGCAATCAGTATCATCTGTAGTTTTTCTTGTCTGGCTTTTAGGAGGACCTTTGAATGGAGAGGCAGTGGCGGGAAGGCATAAACCTTTAGGTTTTTCCAGCTGAACAGGAGAGCATCCATTTTCCATGCTTGTTTGTGATAAGTCCTTGTGCAGAATTTTTGTAGTTGGCAATTCAGTGGGGAGGCAAAAAGATCTATGTCTGGGCATCCCCATTTTTGCGTTACCATGCTGAAGATTTGTGGATTCAACTTCCATTCGTGAGGGTCCATGATATTTCTGCTTAGATCGTCTGCCAGAGTATATTTCTTTCCTGGCAGGAATTGTGCTTGCAGGTGAACTTGATATGTTAGAGCTGTGTTCCACAAGGTCATGGCTTGCCTACATAGGGGATAAGAATGAGTGCCCCTTTGCTTGTTTATGTACCACATTACTGTGGTGTTGTCTGTCTTTAGTAGTAATTGTCCTGGATGCAGAAGGTCCTTGAAAGCTGTTAGGGCATTTTGAACAGCCAACATCTCTTTCTGATTGATGTGAAGCTGCATCTGGTCTGTGGTCCACTTGCCCTGAATGCATTTTCCTGCCATGTGTGCTCCCCAGGTGTAATCCGAAGCATCTGTTGTTAGAGTTTGCCTGGCTGTTGGTTTGGTAAAAGGCTGACCCTTGTTTAGGTGACATACCTGTGCCCACCATCGAAACTCCTGTTGTAGGCAGGGTATCATTGGTATTACTGCTTCTAAACTGTGAGAGTGTTGAGTCCAAACACTTTTTAGGTACCATTGTAATTTCCTCATATGCAGTCTGGCATATGGTATTAGTAGAATGCAGGATGCCATGAATCCCAGGGCCTGCAGAATTTTTCTTGCAGGGAGATGGGACTTTTTTGCCAGTAATTGAAAATAATGAGTTAGTTGGACTTGTTTGTCTGGTGTGAGGTAAGCCATCTGGGCTGTTGTATTTAAGCTGGCACCCAGGAATATAATCTGTTGCGAGGGCACTAGTTTTGACTTCCTTTCATTTACTGTGTACCCTAGAGAAATTAGCAACCTTTTTACAAATGCCAGATGCTGTAGAAGAATGTCCTTTGTCTCTGCTTGAATGAGGCAGTCGTCCAGGTATGGATATATTTGAATTCCTTTTTGTCTGCAAAATGGAATTACTGGTGCCAGGCACTTTGTGAATACCCTGGGTGCAGTAGATAAGCCAAAGGGCAGTGCAGAGAATTGGTAGTGCATTGTACCAGCTTTGAATCTGAGGTATCTTCTGCAATTTTGTCTGATAGGGACATGCAGGTATGCCTCTTTGAGGTCCAGAGTAACAAGCCAAGCCTTCTTGCCCAGCATGGGTAGAAGCTGCTGTAATGTCAACATTTTGAATTTTGGAATATCCAGGTAAGTATTCAGAATTGAAAGGTCTAGTATGGGCCTCCAGGCCTTGTCCTTACTGGGGACCAGGAAGAGTCTTGAGTAAAATCCTTGTCCTTGTTCCTGTTGTGGTACTTTTTGAATAGCTCTCATGTCCATGAGGGCTGAAATTTGTTTGTGTGCCTCTGCCCATTGATTTTGTGGCAGGTCTGGCATTCCTTTTAGCCTTGGTAAAGTATGAAAGTGGAACCCGTAACCTTGAGACACAATATTCAGAACCCATTTGTCTTGGGTGATTGCTTGCCAGTTTTGAGAAAAAAGTGCTAATTTCCCCCCTAAGGGGGCTTCCAAAAGGGACGTGCTTGGCGTACGAAGGGGAAAGTCATTGTGACTGTTTCCTGTAAGGTTGAGATTTGTCCTCACCTCCTTTTGGGGTTGAGGTGCCCTACTGTAGTTGCCTGTTTAAGCCTTGGGGTTGAGATCTGCCTCTTGGGCGTCTGTATCTGCCTCTCTGTGGCCTGTCTGACACTGGAAAGGACCAATTCTTTGTTGGCCAATTTCTGCTAAACCGAGATGGCTGTACCTGTAAGAAATCCTTGACTGTTTGCATAGTCTTAGCTTTATCCTCCATTTTCTTTAACACCTCTTCTGCGTTAACACCAAACAAGGTATCATGCTGTAATGGAGCATCCAATAATTTTGCCTTAACATGATCAGGTAAACTCTGTTCTTTTAACCAAGCATGTCTTCGAATCACAGAACCTGTAACTGCGGCTCTACAAGAGGCCTCTAAAGAATCAAAACCACATTGCAGAGTATGTTTTCCCACCTTCAACTGCATGCAATAAATCCTGCATTCCTTTACAATCAGGAGCTTCTGAGCTTGCAAGCATTTTCTGTTTTAACTGAGCCATTAAATATTGTTGGTACTTAAGCATGTGAAACTGGCAATTTAAAGCTCTTACCACTAAGGTTGCAGAAGTGTATACTTTCTTCCCCCATCTATCCAAAGCTCTGGAATTTCTATCAGAGGGTACTGGATTTTTTGCAATGGAAGCCTTAACTCCTTTTGGACCTTGGGAAATAGTTTCTGGATCAGCAGAAGGGGTTTTTGTAAAGAAACTTGTGAGAGTCAGGGACTCTATAGTACCTGTCTGACTTGGCTGGAGCAGGGGGCAAAGAATCAGGAGATAAGCTGGATTCAGAGAACACATCATCCACAATATCTAGCACAGGCGGAATAGCCAGGGGCCTGTGCTGAGGCAATAAAAGGAAATCCCTGTGCCTTTTCTTGGATTTTGAGTAATCCTGACTTTCCCAGTGGAAATGCTCCCTCATGGTATGTAAAGTTTCACCAAAAGAATAATCCTCAGGAGGAGAGGCTGAAGGGATAGATTCTTCAGCATCAGAGTCCTCATAGGGGGGAAGGGAGTATCCCTGGTCTGAAGAGGAATCAGAGGAAATGGAAACCTGATCAGAGGAATCATAGTCTGTATCCTGCCTAGGCCTTTTCTCAGGAGGGGGATGGGAACCCCTGATTAGAGTAATGAGGTCTTCGGCCATTTTAAACATCTGTTTCTTAGGCATGGAGGACTGTCCAGGAGAATGCTGTACTTGTTTCTTTGTCTTTAATGGTACCTTTGTCTTGGCTGTTGTTTTAATGATAAGTTGTGAAGGTCTGAAAACACCCTCAGAAGCCGATGCCTGCTCAGCGGCTCCGGACCCATCTGAGGATTAGTTTCCGTAGGCCCAATACCTTGAGTTTCCAGAGGCCTAGTTGCCTCCATGTGGGGGTCAGAAGCGGTCTGTGGCTCTGAGGTAACGGGTGTCAGGGGCTGCGAAAGCACCTCACTGAGAACTGGCGAACCGGCGACTGGCCTAGAAGAGGTTTTGTCGTCGGTTTTGGACCTCGGATGCCTGTCTTTATCCTTGTCTTTGCGTTTTTTCGGTATTGAGGTCATCGGTTGATCCGACGGCATGGTATAATTGAACCTTCGGCCAAAGTAGTGCAAAGCAAAATCAAAACGTCTTTTTATAGTGCGTTTGTTAAATCTATCACAAAACCGACAACTAGTGACATTGTGATCAGGGCCTAGGCATGGAATACAGTAAGAGTGGAAGTCCTTATGAGGTATTTGCTTCCCACAAGAAATACAATTATTAACTTTTTCTGACATCGGTATGAGCAAGAAAAAAGTTTCCCCAATGGGGTACTTAGCTTTATTGAAGACTTCAGATCTGAAATTCGACTTCAAAAATCTCAGGAGTCGGCCAACCGGCACTTGCGAACTGCTTCTGCTTCGGGCACCGTGCAGCAAGAAAGACTGAAGAAAATGGTGTTGGATGCATCTTATATACCCCTGACGCACTGACGTCAGGGAAGAAGCGACAGCAACCGACGCTGGACCAAGACTTTGGAACTCTGGCCAACTGCGGGACCACCTGACGGCAGGATAACCCAAGTGTAATGACTGCAGCAGTGTAACACGATGAACATCAGCAAAGCTTGACTCTCCATCTGACTTGCAGTTATGCACAGCACAAAATGAGTATGTCCTATTTCCACATAGGTACCTCCTGACTTCAATGAACGCTGTTTCTTTAGACAATATTTTAGAGAACTGGTAGTACAGCTTTAACATGTGTCAAGTATGGCAAAGCTCCTCTGCCCACATTAGTAACCTTAACCCTGTGCCTGACCTTAACCCTAACATGCATCTTAACTTTAAAAAAGCCCTTCCCATAATGCTACCACTATTCAGACAAATTTGAGCTGAATGTGGCCGGGTTATGGGAAGTGCACTGAAAAAGGAAATTTGTTTCCTTTTCCAATGTACTGTCGATGTGTTGTCTGTACAATGTAATGAATAGTCAATATGTTGTGTTGCATGTCGATCAGGTAATATATATATATATATATATATATATATATATATATATATATATATATATATATATATATATATATATATATATATATATATATATATATATATGTACATATATACCGGTGTAGCACACTGTATTGAATGTATAGTGTTCCAACACCCTACAGATCGACGTCCGATTGTCGAACACACATAGAACGAAAAGTTTTGCATGCTCCAGGCATTACCCAAGAGTGGAGTAAACTAAAGGCAAGTGCTTCTGCAGGGGGGCAAGCCCCCCTACACAGCCCCTGATAATTATATTTACTTACTCTAAGACTGTACATTCCCTGGAGAAAGGAAACATTCCCCTACCCAGGAAATGTGATCTTACACATCTCTCTACCCCTTACTTCTCATCCCTTTGGCATCAACTTTCTGCATTTCAGGACACTTTATGTTTGATACAGTGTCTGAAAACCATATACACACTCACACACACATAGATAAGTATGGGTCCCTGTCATATGAGTGAATGCTTATATGATTGACAGTCACATGATCAAGCCCAACAGTTCTGATCCGATAAAATCAAACTCTCAGAAAGAAACTGAACTACTTTAGCAAGCAAGACAAGCCCCTCGCTACCCCCTACTACTTTTTATATTCTAAGGCTGTGATCTCACCAGACTGGGAAAAGGAGAAATGCTCCAAACCTCATTGTGGCAGGATTCTGCCCAGGCCGGGTTCCTGCAAAAAGAAACAGTCTTTGGTTTATTTTTGAGAGTCTGATGTTAAAGGATTCAAGCATTTTTGCTTGATCATGTGAATATCAATCATACAGTTTCATAGGCATGCACTAGGCTAACAACCACTAAGGCCTTTATAAGCATAGTCGTGCAACCCAAATGTGCCCTACAAGTTATATGTTTTAGACGTTTATATAAGGGTGATTGCTGGTTACAGTATGATTTACTAACTGCCTCTGTCCATCAAAGAGGCATTTGCTCATGTGAAAGGGACCCATATATATGTATATATTATAAGGTTTATTGGTGGTGCTGCGGTAGCGTTGTCGCCTCACAGTTAGACATTGCACGCTCGATTCTCAGTTAGAGCGTCTTCTGTGTGCCGACATGCATGAATGGGCGTACCTTCGCTGAAGGTTGTGGATTAGGCCCGGCAAGCCAGCACATAAAACCCTACTGCCAATCATTAGCGGACCGGATTTCCGCTGTGGTGACCCCTAACCGGGAAAAGCCGAAAGACAGTTTATTACAATTCAGTGATTTACCACTTCACTGAAAAACAATTTACTCAGTCAAAATAGCTGAAAAACTGTTTCCCAGAAAGATCATTTAACTGAATTTAAAATAAATAAGGAAACATGGCATAGTCAAAATAAATAAGGAAACATGATACAGTCAAAAAACACCAAGGGGGAAAAGTTTTCAAAAATACTTTTTTGCAGGGGGAAACAAGGCCTCCTTCATCCCCCATATAAAGCCTCCACATATCCCATTACTTTATTTTAACTTGAACAACAGGCATATCGTCATCCCCCTTGGGAAAAATTCAGTTCCCTTGAATTACCACATCAATGGTAGTCCACTGAACACAGAAGGTGTTACAAAAGATCTAGAAACACAGGTTGACAGCAACCTCTCTTTTGACCACCACATTGCCTCTGTGGTCAGAAAGTCCTTCAATGTGGCACATCTCATTACTAAGGGTTTTGCATCCAGGAAGAAAGAGGTCATTGTCTCCCTCTACTCTTCCCTCATTAGGCCAGTCATCGAGTACATTGCCCCACTTGGCATGTACCTCACTAGACACCTGCAACAATTGGAGAGGCTGCAAAAGTACCTCACAAAGTGGATCCTAGGCCTTAAACACTTGTCCTATATGGACAGACTCAAAAAAACTCCAACTATTCTCTGCCTTATATCGCCTACTTAGAGGCGATCTCTGCTTGACTTACAAAGCCATGTCTGACACAGCTCTGTTAGAAATGCTACATCTAAAGAAATCCCAATCCCTCTGCACCACACACACCAGAGACCTCAACCTCATTACCACAATCAACAGAACATACTGGAGAGACATTTTCATAACCCAGAGACTGCCCATGCTATGGAATAGACTTCCTATACATGTCAAGCACAGCACTTCACTGGCTCTCTTCAAGAGAAATCTTGATGAGTGGATGGGAAATAGAAAATTCACCCCGGGGATTACTCCAGTGGCTCTACTCGACAGAGGCACTAGGAACTAAGGTCGGGTGGCATGATGCTAGGATAATCCTATGGGCTATGCTTGTAAAGGCTCCAGGGCCATTAGCCTAGTACACACCTAGGAACCTATGACCCTATATCATCATCTTCTTTCGGCTTTTCCCATTAGGGGGTCGCCACAGTGGATCATCTGTTTCCATTTCTTCATGTCCTCTGCATCTTGCTCTGTCACACCAACCACCTCTCTCACCACATCCATAAACCTTATCACAGGCCTTCGTCTTTTCCTGTTACTTGGTAGCTTCATCCTTAGCATCTTTTTCCCAATATACTCAGCATCCCTTCTTAGCACATGTCCAAACCAATGTAATCTTGCCTCTCTGGCTTTGTCGCCAAACATTCCAACCTGGGCTGACCCTCTAATATACTTATTCCTGATCCTGTCCACCCTCGTCACACCCAGTGCAAATCTTAACATCTTTAACTCTGCCACATCCAGCTCTAACTCCTGCCTTTTTTGTCAGTACCACTGTCTCCAACCAATATAACATAGCTGGTCTCACTACCCTCTTGTAGACCTTCCCTTTCAGTCTTACTGGTACTTGTCTGTCACAAATCACTCCTGACACTCTTCTCCACCCACTCCATCCTGCCTGTACTCTCTTCTTCACCTCTTTTCCACACTCACTATTACTCTGAACTATTCATCCCAAGTATTTAAACTCATCCACCTTCGCCACCTCTACTCCTTGCATCCTCACCATTCCTCTATTCTCCCTCTCATTCACACACATATGTTCTGTCTTAGTCCTGCTGACCTTCATTCCTCTTGCTATACATTATTTATGTATAGAGAGAAAGACAAAAAGCAATTTCTAAAGAATGCTGTTTCAGTTATTCAGGAATTTTCATAGCCTGCAAAATGTGTGTCTACAATCCCTAAGAAAATAAAACTTAGGAAGACGTAAAGTACAGTTTTGCACCTACCATAAATGTAGATGTTCAAGTGTACACCCTGCTGCAGTCATCACACGTGGGTTATCCTGTCGTCAGGCGGTCCCGCAGTCAGCCGGAATTCCAAAGTCTTGGTCCGGCATCGGTTGGTGTCTCCTCTTCCCTGACGTCAGTGCGCCAGGGGTATATATAATGCAACTGACGCCATTTTCTTCAGTTTTTCTTGCCCCAGATGTCAGGTGCCCCCAAAAAGGTGGTCAGTAATTAGTACCAAATTGAGTTAATTTTGAAAAAAACACAAAATCCCTCCAGCTATAAACAAATGCATCAGGAAGGTATTGTAGAGATTTAGCCAGTTAGATCAGAGGGGATGGAGGGAGGGTAACCTGGACTGCAGCAGGGTGTACACTCGAACATCTACATTTATGGTAGGTACAAAACTGTACTATGTTCATCATGTTACCCTACTGCAGTCATCACACTTGGGTTGAATCCCAAAGCCAAGAATGGGTGGAGTCATAGAGGGTTAGAGGAGGCTAGAATGCCCTGCAGAACTGTAGTGGCGAAGCCCGCCCTAGTCTTAGAGTAAAGTGGTAAGTGATAGTGTTTGGTAAAGGTGTGTACTGAACTCCAAGTTGCAGCTTCCAAAATGTCCTTGGTTGGAACCCCCCCTTAGGAAGGCTGTAGATGTAGCTGTTGCCCTGGTAGAGTTGGGCCTAATAGTAGCAGGAACTGGTTTTCCATGATGGGTATAGCAGAAACGAATGCAATGTCCTATCCATTTGGAAATGGTTTGTTTTGAAATAGCCTTCCCTTGTGAAGCTGTAGCATAGGATACAAAGAGTTGGTCAGATTTTCTGAAAGCCTTAGTTTTATCCAAGTAGTAACGAAGTTGCCTGTGAATGTCCAAGGAATGCAGGAGTCTCTCTCCTTTGTTCTGTGGATTTAGGAAGAAGGTGGGTAAGTGGATGGTTTGATTTAAAGCCACACTGGAAACCACCTTAGGCATAAAGGAAGGATTAGTTCATAGGGAAACTCTGTCTTGATGAAAAATGAGGAAAGGTTCCACTGCCATTAGTGCCTGCAGCTCTGAGACTCTCCTAGCTGAAGTTATTGCTAGCAGCAGGGCAGTCTTCCATGATAGGAACTGAAGATCTGCAGAGAAAGCTGGTTCAAAGTGAGATAGCGTAAGTTTTTCCAGAACAAAATTGAGGTCCCATGTTGGTGTAGGTGCTCTCCTGGGGGAGCCTAATGTTTTTTGCCCCTCTGAGGAACTGCCTTAGAAGTGGATGCAAAAATAAGGGTGGATCCGTGTTGTAGTGGGCTGAAATAGCTGAAGCATGGATTTTGATGGAAGAAAAAGAAAGTCCTTTGTGCAACATCTCAGTTAAATACTGTAGAATGTGAGGCATGTGAGGCTGAATTGTGTTTTGGCCTTTCGCTTGGTTCCAGGCACAAAACCCTTTCCATTTGTCCAAATAAGCCTTCCTGGTGCTCGGCCTCCTAGCTTCCAGAATAACATCCATAACTGCTTGGGAAAGAGGAGCTGGCTGGATGCTTAGGTGATTTGCCATGCAGCCAGATTTAAGGTTTTGAGCTGGCTGTGAAGAATCTGATTGTTTTGCTGTGTGAGCAAATGGGTAATTTGTGGTAAGATCCAAGGTGAACCCTGGGCCATATTCCTCAATAGTGGGTACCAGTGCTGGCACGGCCAGTCTGGGGCTATGAGTATCAGTTGTGGTCTCTCCTTTCTGACTTTCAGAAGCACCTTTATGAGGAGAGGCAATGGAGGGAAGGCATATACTGTCAGTTTTTTCCAACTGAATGAGAGTGCATCCACTTTCCAAGCTTGATGGTGAAGTGTCCACGTACAAAATTTTGTTAGTTGATAGTTTTGAGGACTGGCAAACAGGTCTATGTCTGGAAGGCCCCATTTTTGAGTTATTATTGCAAATACTTGTGGATCCAGTTTCCACTCGTGGGGATCCATGATGTTTCTGCTGAGGTCGTCTGCCAATGTGTTCTTCTTTCCTGGCAGGAATTGAGCTTGTAACTGGACTTGGTAAGCCAGAGCTGTGTTCCACAAGGTCATTGCTTGCCTGCATAGAGGGTAGGAGTGTGTACCTCCTTGTTTGTTTATGTACCACATCACTTTGGTGTTGTCCGTCTTTATTGTAAGTTGTCCTGGATGTAATAGATTCTTGAAGGCTGTCAGAGCATTCTGTACAGCTAGCATCTCTTTTTGATTGATGTGCAGATTCCTTTGATCTGCAGTCCATACGCCTTGAATGCACTGTCCTGCCATGTGTGCCCCCCAGGCGTAGTCTGATGCATCTGTTGTCATTGTTTGCCTGGCTGGGGGCAAGGTGAAAGGCTGACCCTTGTTGAGGTGACATGCCTGTGACCACCATAGAAACTCCTGTTGTAGGCAGGGAATGAGAGATATCATTGTGTCCAAGCTGTGGCTGTGTTGAGACCATACACCTTTTAGGTACCACTGTAATTTCCTCATATGCAGCTTTACAAATGGTATTAGTAGTATGCAAGATGCCATGAAGCCCAAGGCCTGCAGAATTTTTCTTGCAGTTAGTTGGGTCTTTGTTGCCATTGTTTTGAAATATTGAGTCAGTTGTAGTTATTTGTCTGGCGTCAGATAAGCCTTCTGGGCCGTTGTATTCAAGCTGGCACCCAGGAATGTCATATTTTGTGAGGGTACAAGTTTTGTGTACCCCAGGCAACTTAGTAGATGTTTTACAAAAGCCAGATGTTGTAAGAGAATGTCCTTGCTTTCTGCTTGGATGTGGCAATCGTCCAGGTATGGGTATATTTGAATTCTTCTTTGTCAGCAGTATGCAATTACTGGTGCCAGGCATTTTGTGAAGACTCTGGGCGCAGTAGATAAGCCAAAGGGCAGTGCAGAGAATTGGTAATGGGCTGAACCTGCAATGAAATGGAGGTATCTTCTGCGACTTTGTCTGATAGGGACATGCAGCTATGCCTCCTTGAGGTCCAACGTTACTAGCCATGCTTCCTTGCCCAACATGGGAAGAAGCTGCTGTAGTGTTAGCATCTTGAATTTGGGTACTTGTAAGAAGGTGTTTAGAATTGAAAGGTCCAGAATTGGTCTCCAGGTATTGTCCTTTCTGGGCACTAAAAAGAGTCTTGAGTAAAATCCTTGACCTTGCACTCGAGTAGGTACCAGTTGAATGGCTCTCATGTCCATGAGGGCTGTAATTTGTTTTTGTGCCTCTGCCCATTGATTTTATGGCAGGTTTGGCATTCCTCTTTTCATTGGCAAGGTGTGGAAATGGAATCTCTATCCTCGTAAAATTATGTCTAGGATCCATTTGTCCTTTGTGACAATGTGCCAGTTGTCTGAAAAAAGTGTGAGTTTTCCTCCCAAGGGGGCTGTCAAGAGAGTGTTGCTTGGCCAGATGAGGTGCAAGTCATTGAGTTTGCCTTCTGGTAGATTGGGACCTGTCTTCTCCTCCCTTCTGTGTTGCAATGCCCCATTGGCGTGGTTTGTACTGGGCTTGTGGTTGTCCTCTGCCTCTTTGACGTCTGTATTTACCCCTCTATGGTCTGTCAGTAGCTGGAAAGGACCAATTTTTTGTTGGCCAGTTTCTGCTGAAGCGAGGGGGCTGTACCTGTAGGAAATCTTTGACTGTCTGCATAGATTTTGCCTTATCCTCCATTTTCTTTAAGACTTCTTCTGCTTTAACTCCAAAAAGAACATCCTGCTGTAAGGGAGCATCTAGAAGCTTTGCTTTAACATGATCAGGCAGAGTTTGTTCCTTTAACCAAGCATGCCTATGTATAACAGACCCAGTGACAGCTACTCTGCAGGAGGCCTCCAAAGAATCAAACCCACATTGTAAAGTATGTTTGCCCACCTGTTCAGTTGCATGCAACAGATCCTGCATTTCTTTCAATTCAGACTGTTGAGGGAGAGTGCTCATTCTTTGCTTTAACTGAGATAAGAAATTGCTGATACTTTAGCATGTGAAATTGGCAATTTAGTGCCCTCATAGCTAGAGTGGCTGAGGTGTAAACCTTTTTCCCCCACCTGTCTAGTGCTCTGGAGTCCCTTTCAGAGGGTACTGGATTTTTATCCATAGAAGCCTTAGCCCCTTTGGGACCCTGGGAGATAGTCTCTGGATCCGCAACAGTGCTTTTGTAAAGAAATTTGTGGGTATCAGGCACTCTGTAGTATCTGTCTGGTTTGGCCGGAGCTGGAGGTAGAGAGTCTGGGTTCAAACTGGATTCTAAGTAAACATCATCCACAATGTCTAAAACTGGTGGGATGGCAAGTGGTCTGTGCTGGGGGAGTAAAAGGAACTCCCTGAGCCTTTTCTTAGAGTCAGAGAAGTCCTGACCTTCCCAGTGAAAACGTTCCCTCATAGTGTGTAAAGTTTCCCCAAAGGAGTAGTCTTCAGGAGGAGAAGCTGAGGGAATGGAATCCTCAGCATCAGAATCTTCATAAGGGGAGAAGGAGAAATCTTGGTCCTCAGAGGAGTCTGAGGAAATGGACACTTGTTCAGAGGATGCATAATCTTCCTCTTGTCTAGGCCTTTTGTCAGGAGGAGGCTGGGAACCCCTGATTAAAGAGATCAAATCTTCAGCCATTTTGAGCATCTGTCTCTTAGGCATGGGGCCTTGAACAGGGGACTGAAGTGCAGTTCTTTTAGGTTTAATAGGAGTCTTTGTCTTAGGATACGTTTTAATGGTGAGCGTCGTCGGTCTGAAAACGCCTTCAGAAACTGAAGGTGTTTCTGCAGCACTGACATCTTTTTCAGCAATGTCGTCGGAAGGGCCTGAACAAAATGGCTGCGTCGGCCTGGTACTTTCCGCCAAAAGTTCCGAAGCGGTCTCGGGTTCCATATCTGCAGTAGTCAGGGGCTGCGTCGGAGCCTCACTAAAGACCAGAGAACCGGAGACCAGACCAGCTGTGGCCTCGGAATCTGGCTTAGGCCTGGGCTGCCTGTCCTTATCCTTGAGTTTTTTGTGCACGCCGGTAGTCGGTTGCTCCGATGGCATAGTGTAGTTAAATTTTCTATTGAAGTAGTGTCGTGCGAAATCAAAGCATCTTTTTATAGTACGCTTATTAAACCTAGCACAAAAACGACAACTAGTGACGTTGTGGTCCGGGCCTAGGCAAGGTATGCAATAAGAATGAAAATCCTTATGAGGTATTTGCTTCCCACAAACGATACAATTGTTAACTTTTTCTGACATCGGTCTGAGGCAAGAAAAGGTTCCCCAACGGGGTACTTAGCTTTATAGAAGACTTCGGTCTGAAATTCGAGTTCGAAAATCTCAGGAGTCGGCCGACCAGCACTTGCGAACTGCTTCTGCTTCGGGCACCGCACGGCAAGAAAGACTGAAGAAAATGGCGTTCATTGCATTATATATACCCCTGGCGCACTGACATCAGGGAAGAGGCGACAGCAACCGACGCCAGACCAAGACTTTGGAATTCCGGCCGACTGCGGGACCGCCTGACGACAGGATAACCCAAGTGTGATGACTGCAGCAGGGTAACACGATGAACATCCTGACTTCCTACTCAACACGATGGAATAATTTATGCTGCCTGACTGTTTGAACAGTGCAATGTAATGACAGACTTCAAAGTTTGAATGAGGAATATCCTATCTACATATATGAAAGGTGTGTTTACATTTGCCTCATTTTATCTGCCTGAATTCATAAAATTGCATTTTCATAACACCATGAAATATATGTTGAACTGTTTAAAGAGTATTTTTGGTTTTATATTAAAAATTCTCCATTCCTTTTAGTTTAAAGACTTGTACATTTGGCTATGGAAACAATATGTGTGTAAAAGCAGTGGTTTCTTACAAACTACTGCAGATTCTTAACTGCATTTATATAAAATGTGTGCAGCAGAGCTTTCATACCATTTATATGTACAGATATCTGAAGGTGTTCCCATAAAAAAGCTCTGTAGTCAGTCAAGTCCATGTAAGTGTTAACACCCACTCTGTAAAGCAGTATCTCCTTTGGTCTGTCTTGAACCATAGCCATCCAGCTGTCATTCATGATGCATTCTCCACCTTCATTTCTTTTCAACTTCACCGCCTTCACTTCCCTTAACTATACAGTGTATCTGATTTATACCCCTACTTTTTCTTTTTTAATTCTGTTAACTGTATTAACATGAGAACAGCAATTATGCATCAACCAGCTTAGTGCAAGCCACAGTCAATCACAATGCTCAGAGACAACCACCAACAACAACAAAACACTCCAACAAAAGGCCTGCACTTATATATTCAAGTATGCCTAGTAGACCATTTAGCCTCACTATTAATCAAACATCATCCTAAACTTACCACACTAAACTGTGCAACACAATACAAAGCAGGTACGGTTACCTGAAACTATAACATAAAACAACGTGCTTCCTCTGTCTGTGGCGATACTTGAACTATTTAGCAGGAAGGTTTTAATAATTCCCTCCTACTATTCAAAGACGTGTGTGTGTGTGTGTGTGTGTGTGTGTGTGTGTGTGTGTGTGTGTGTGTGTGTGTGTGTGTGTGTGTGTGTGTGTATCCTTACATGGGTTCCTATCATTTGAATGAATGCTCATTTGGATGAATCACAAATGGCCTAACAAGACTGACGAAAAACTCATTTGACTAAATCAAATTTGACAGAAAAGTGTGGAAGTGTGTAGGCAGTATGTAATGGTGTCATTTCTGACTATAAGAGTCTAGAAGAGTTTGTGTGCTTTGGTAATGGTCACTAAAGTACCTCACCCACAAGTCTCTAGATATTTTGTTATTGTGCACCAACACTGATTCACTGTGTGTGTGTGTGTGGGGGGGGGGGGTTCCTCCATAGTATTTTGGGACTATAAAGCCAAACTTACGAAATAGCAAAACCCCATAACTGAGAATCCGGAAATGTCAAATTTGCGGTTGTGGTGGTGCGCTACGTGGCATGGGATGTACTGCGTGCCTGATTTACGGTTTGGTATGTGGATATGGTTGGAGATTCAGGTAAGTGACTACTTTTTAAGGGTTTTGGGTAGGGATTTGAGTGTATGTGAGTGTGTTCAGAAGATGTAGGTGTGGGTTAAGGTAGGTAGGTCAGAGTATGAGTGTGTAATTGTTGAAAGTGGTGATGTTTGTACATTTGTGATAAGTGTGTGTGCGGGGGGGACTGTAGAGTGTGTAGTGGTGAGTTTACTGTCTTTTTCTGTTTGGTGCAACAATGGAGTTAGTACATATAAGTAGCGGGTGTCTGGGGGAGCAGCCCCCACATGGGGGGGGGGGCAGGGGGGCTTGCACTCCTGCTTAGATGTAGGATAGGTTTACTTGTTTTTATTGTTTTGCGTGTGTGTTTTGTTTGTTTGTTGTAATGTAGGGAGGTAGGTGTATGTCTTCTGTGGTGTACGGTGTGTTTACGTTTGGTGTTTCGACTTTCTCGGTTTTGGGGTTTCGGTATTTTGTTTTTTCGGCCTTATAATCAAGAAATACTGAAATTCAACATTTTAGGATTTCGAGATTTTAAAGTGAATCCATATATATATATATATATATATATATATATATATATATATATATATATACACACACACGTGCGCGCGCACATAATGGGAGTGTAAGAGGTGCTGAGGGCTTCTCCCCTTTAAAAACATTTTTATGCTGTATTTGCTGTGCAGACTGCTTTCTAGAAATTGTAATTCAATGAAAGTAGTCTTCTGTTAAATGAGATTTCAGTCATTTATGTTTAGTGTTTTGAGAGTATTTATTTCAAATGACATAAATGTGTGTGTGCCTGAGTATAAATACATATATATAGATATAGATATATATATCTACGTATATTGAAGTATGTATACTACACTATATAAGAACATTAAAAATGAGTGTGAGAATGTGGTACTCACGTAAGTGTAAAACATATGCCTTATCTAAATGAGTGGGGAAAGGCAGATCTCTAAAAGCAGTATATATACCATGAGAGCTCACTGGAGGGATATGCAGGAAGCTGACGTAAAGCAAGATGAGGTATTTATTGATATGTGGGTGGGATTGTTACTACATTAGGATGAAGTAACACTGACTGCTGCTGTCTGAATTAAAGATGAAAGCCAGTAAATGACAACTTTAGTGCCAGGGTAAGCTTCTCTCTCACACAGATCATTCTAACAAATAAAGGAAAAAGATCACAATCTGCTGGAGACAGAACCATACTTTCCGTCGGAAATGCAAGTCTTCTGGCATTTCCTGACAAAAAAAAAGGCCGAAAGGGAAGAGATTGCAGAAGTACCTATAATTCCAGAGAAAATTAAAAATAAGTCACTATTACTGAAGCTGTAAATTTAGAGTGGGTTTCCTGTTTTTAAAGTGGTTCAGCACATTGGTATGCACAATGCCTGCAACTTAACAAAATTACTTTCTAACAGTATTTCAGAACCAATGCTGTAGTCAGAGCTGCCCGTTTAACTGTTTGTTAATTGTCTGTTGGCTCATCTGTCTGGAAATGCCTTTGTCTATATCACTTGCTTTCTTTTATTGCCTATCTTCCAGTTTGCCATACAATGGCATAACATATTAACTGCCAACAGCAATAATACAAGTAGAATGGAAACCTCGAGAGATCCATTCATTCCGAGCAATCATGCTGCTGAATTTATAATTTCTCAAGTTCCAAAACTCGAAAAGTAATTGCAAAAGGAAAAATGAAAAACAGCAACAACAGGAATCGAATGTCATATTTATTTTAAAGGGAAAGACATAATCAGGTCAACAAAGCCACTTTAAGGTCTGTGCTGTGAAAGCTGCAGTAATAAATCTGTGCTATGAAATATGGATTAAACACAAATTCTAATAAGTACCTACACTGTCTTCAGTACAAATAATGGACATGCTCTACACTCCACAAGATGCACTAAACCGTCTATGGTCAGCTATCACAAGGTTTAGCTAGAACTTTCAGGAGCCTCCTGTAACTGATCATAGAAATTGGCATTTAGCAGAAGTCAGTACCTCAAGTTAAATATACATGATTATAACACAGATTGCCACACTGTCCTTACAAGCTGGTCAATGGCAAAAAGTTTGCTTTTTATGAGTCATGGTTCTGTAATGTCATATGATTTCTCTGTCTGACAAAACAATAAAGGGTCACCAGAACCACACAGGATGGTAACACCACAAAATTCCATACGAAGTCCCAATCCTCATGCTAGACACTCCATCAATGGATCCATACCTTCCAGGAAATTTCAGCCATTATGTCTGAGCTTTCCTTATAGTGACCAGACTCATTTGCTGCCTCAGATTTAACAATGCATGTCAGCACATTCCAAGTTTCTTACTTCCAGAGGACATTGGCAAGGGTTTGTAGGAAACTCAGTTGGAACGCAGCCTGTCACTACCACCATACAAATCAAAAAAAAAAAAAAAAGCTCACAGATCTACAGACACTAGCCAACTGTGTACTCTGATTTATCACCATGATATAAACATTGACCTTCTCTATCATGGACAGTCTAGCTCCTAACCTGTGAAAGATCTGATATTTTATTTCTTGCTTTCATTTTTACATACACTCTTGGACAACACTTGCACCCCAAAATTCTCCAGTACACTGTCAGTATCTCACATGGCAGCATGATTCCTGTTCTTGACCACACAATGCACCACCACTCTGACATCAAACAAACTCACTGGCTGCTTCACACTATGCCTTTTCCATTTATCATAATGAGACAGCCCAACCACTGAGTTAAGAAAGTACAGTTTTGTACCTACCATAAATGTAGATGTTCGAGTGCTAATACAGCTGCAGTCATAACAGATGGGTTCTCCTGCCGTTAGGCGGGTCCTCGGTCGGCCAGATTCCAAAGTCTAGGTCCGGCGTCGGTTGTCGTCACTTCTTCCCTGACGTCAGTGCGACAGGGTATAAAAGAACCAGCCAACGCCATTTTCTTCAGTTTTTCTTGCCCCAGATATCAGGTGCCCCCAGAAGGAAAGCAATACATAAATTAGTGTAATAAAGCAATGCCATATAAACAAAATACAGTAGTGCAAGCAAATACATCATGAATGAATACCCCAATCTGGTTGCATGAGGATATGTCAGCCAATAAGCCTGTCCCAAGAGGGGAAGGAGGGAGGGAAACCTGGACTGCAGCTGTATTAGCACTCGAACATCTACATTTATGGTAGGTACAAAACTGTACTATGTTCATCGTGCATACACTGCAGTCATAACAGATGGGTAGAATCCCAGAGCTAAGAAAGGGGTGGTAGGCACTAGGTGGAACTAGGAGGAGCCAGAATGCCCTGCAAGACTGCAGTAGCAAAGCCCGCTCTAGATTTGGAGTATAGTGGAAGGTGGTAGTGCTTGGAGAAGGTATGCACAGAACTCCAAGTGGCTGCTTCTAAAATATCTTTGGTAGGAACTCCTCTGAGAAAGGCTGCAGAGGTAGCCGTGGCCCTTGTGGAGTGAGATCTGATGCCTGTAGGTACAGTTTTGCCATGAAAAGAATAGCAAAAGCGTATGCAGTGGGCTATCCATTTTGAGATTGTCTGTTTGGAAATTGGCTTTCCTTGAGCTCCTATAGCATAGGACACAAAGAGCTGTTCTGATTTTCTGAATGGCTTTGTTCTGTCCAAATAATAACGCAGTTGTCTGTGGATGTCCAAGGAATGTAGTAATCTCTCCCCTTTGCTTTGAGGATTAGGATAAAAGGTAGGTAAGTGTATGGCCTGATTCAAAGCTATCCTGGATACCGCTTTTGGCATAAAGGACGGGTTGGTTCGTAAGGAAACTCTGTCCTGATGGAAGATGATAAAAGGCTGCACAGCCATGAGAGCTTGTAGTTCTGAAACTCTACAAGCTGAGGTAATAGCCAGAAGAAAAGCTGTTTTCCAGGACAAATATTGCAAATCTGATGAGGCAGCTGGCTCAAAAGGAGGCAAGGTCCGTTTTTCCAGAATGAAATTGAGATCCCAAGCAGGTATTGGTTGTTTCCTTGGGGATTTTAGATTCTTAGCCCCTCTGAGGAACTGTCTTAAGAGGGGGTGAGAGAATAAGGGTGGAACAGTGTTGTATTCTGCAGAAATGGCTGAGGCATGGATTTTGATGGAGGAGAATGAACGTCCACTGCTTAGCAACTCAGCTAGATACTGTAATATTTGAGGTAAATTCAGTTTTCCAGGATCCTGGCCCTTTTTCTCATTCCAGACACAAAACCGTTTCCATTTTGCGGAGTAAGCTTTCCTAGTAGACGGCCTTCTGGCCTCCAAAATGACATCCTGCACCTCCTCGGAGAGTAGGGTCTGTTGTGATGCTAAGGAATCTTCCATGCGGCTAGATTGAGTGTTTTTAGCTGACTGTGAAGAGTTTTGAAGCTGTGCTGAGTCAGGCGAAGAGGCATTACAGGCAGGGTCCATGGTGGGGAATGCGTCAGGCTCCTCAGGAGTGGGTACCAGTGTTGTCTTGGCCAGTCTGGAGCAATGAGAATCATCTTTGGTCTGTCTGCTCTGGTTTTCAATAGAACTTTGGGCAGCAGAGGAAGAGGTGAGAAGGCATAAACTGTCATTGATGTCCAACTGAAAGACAGAGCATCCACTCTCCAGGCCTTTGGATGGAAAATCCTTGAGCAGAATTTTGTCAATTGGTGATTTTTGTGGGAGGCAAAGAGATCTATGTGTGGCCTTCCTCATGCTTGGATTATCTCTGTAAAAACTTGAGGATGCAACTTCCATTCTTGTGGATCTGTCATATTTCTGCTTAGGTTGTCTGCCAGCGTGTTTTCCTTGCCTGGCAAGTACTGTGCTTGTAGTTCGATTTGTAAGTCCATGGCCATGTTCCAAAGTGACATGGCCAGTCTGCATAGGGGGTATGAATGTGTTCCTCCCTGTTTGTTTATGTACCACATAACTGTGGTGTTGTCCGTTCTTATTAATAGTTGACCTGGTTGCAGAAGGTCTTTGAAAGCTATAATAGCATTTATTACTGCTAGCATTTCCTTTTGATTGATGTGAAGGTGCTTTTCTTTTTGGGACCATTTGCCCTGAATGCACCGATCTGTCATGTGCACCCCCCAGGCATAGTCCGAGGCATCTGATGTGATGACTTGATTTGCTTGAGGCTTGCTGAATGGGAGACCTGTGTTTGTTTGGCATGCTTGAGCCCACCACAGAAATTCCTTTTGAAGACATGGAATTAGTGGTATTATTGTTTCCAAACTGTGGCTGTGTTGAGACCATAGGTTTTTCAGGTACCATTGAAGTTTCCTCATATGCAGCTTTGCACATGGGATTAGTAAGATGCAAGATGCCATGAATCCCAGAGCCTGTAGGATTTTCCTTGCAGTCAGCCTGGTGCAATTTGCTAGTGCTCTGAAGTATTGAGTTAGTTGCCCCTGCTTCTCTGGCGTGAGGTAGGCCATCTGGGTGTTTGTGTCCAAGTTGGCACTCAGGAAAATTATTTTCCGAGAGGGTATTAGCTTTGATTTCTTTTTGTTGACTGTGTATCCCAGAGAGTTCAACAACATTATTACATAAGCCAGATGTTTCAGAAGAATGTGCTTGCTGTCCACTTGGATCAGGCAGTCGTCCAAATAGGGGTATAATTGTATCCCTTGAAGTCTGCAGTAGGCAATTACTGATGCCAGGCATTTCGTGAATACTCTGGGCGCAGTAGATAAGCCAAAGGGCAATGCAGAGAATTGATAATGGATTGAACCTGCAAGAAATCTGAGGTATATTCTGAAATTTTGTCTGATTGGGACATACAGGTATGCCTCCTTGAGGTCCAATGTTACCAGCCAAGACTCCTTGCCCAGCATGGGAAGAAGCTGCTGTAGAGTGAGCATCTTGAATTTTGGTACGAGCAGAAATGTGTTTAGGATGGATAGGTCCAAAATAGGTCTCCAATCTTTTCCCTTCCTTGGTACTAGGAATAGTCTGGAATAAAAACCTTGACCTTGTTCGTGCGTAGGTACCTCTTGAATAGCTTTCATGTCTATGAGATCTGTAATTTGCCTTTGTGCCTCTGCCCTTTGATTGTGTGGCAGGTTTGGCATGCCTCTCATTTTTGGAAGGGTGTGAAAATGGAATCTGTAGCCTCTGTTTATAATGTCCAGGATCCATTTGTCGTTTGTGACAATATGCCAATTTTTTGAAAATAATGCCAGTTTTCCGCCTAAGGGTGCTGCCATTTGAGTCTTGCTTGGCATGCAAAGGGGAAAGTCATTGGGCTTGCTTTCTGAATGGTTGCGAGTTATCCTCACCACCTCTTTGTGTAGGAGCTTGCCATTGTCTGCCTCTAAACGATCCTTGGGATTGTCCTCTGCCCCTCGGGCGTCTGTATCTACCTCTTTGGGGTCTGTCTGTGGCTGGAAAGGACCAATTTTTGGAAGGCCAGTTTCTACTGAAACGTGGGGGTTGTACCTGTAGAAAATCTTTCACAGTTTGCATTGATTTAGCCTTTTCCTCCATTTTCCTTAATACGTCCTCAGCATTAGCACCAAATAATACATCCTTTTGTAGAGGGCCATCTAGTAATTTAGTTTTGACATGATCTGGCAAGGTTTGTTCCTTGAGCCAGGCATGTCTACATATGACTGATCCTGTAACAGCAGCTCTACATGAGGTCTCTAGAGCATCAAAACCACATTGTAAGGTATGTTTACCCACTTGTTCTGCACTATGCATCAAATCCTGCAACTCCTTCAAGTCTGGTTGTTCAGGTTGTGACATTTTACTTTTCAATTGTGATAACAAAAACTGTTGGTATTTTAGCATATGGAACTGACAGTTTAATGCCCTCATTGTTAAGGTAGCCGAGGTATATACCTTTTTTCCCCACCTTTCTAAGGACCTGGAATCTCTCTCGGAAGGTAATGGATTTTTAGCAGTGGAGGCCTTAATTCCCTTGGGGCCCTGTGAGATGGTTTCTGGGTCAGCAGCATGGCTTTTGTATAGAAATTGGTGTGAGTCAGGAACCCTGTAGTACCTGTCAGGCTTGACTGGGGCTGGAGGTAGAGAATCCGGGTTAAGGCAGGCCTCCGAGTACACATCATCTAGTATGTCCAAGACAGGAGGTATAACCAGAGGCCTGTGCTGAGGTAGCAAGAGAAATTCCCTAAGCCTTTTCTTGGAATCTGAATAATCTTGGCCTTCCCAGTGGAAGTGTTCCCTTAAGGTATTCCCAAATGAGTAATCCTCTGGGGGGGATACAGAGGGAATGGACTCCTCTGCATCAGAGTCTTCAAAAGGGGAGTAAGAATGTTCCTGATCATCAGAGTGCTCTGAAATAATGGAGCCCTGATCAGAGGAGGGGGATTCTTCCTCCACTCTGGGCCTTTGTCCGGGGGGGGTTGAGAACCCCTGATAAGAGTAATTAAATCCTCAGCCATTTTAAGCATCTGTTTTTTAGGCATGGGGCCTGGAGATGGGCCCTGTGTAGCTTGTCTCTTAGAATGCATGGCTGCTTTAGACTTAGTGAAAGCCTTGATGGAAAAAGAAGAGGAAGGTCTGAAGACACCTTGAGAGGAGGTAGACCTGTCCACATTTTGTGATTCACCACAAAGAGTGGCTTCAGTATCTGTAGTCGGGGTGTGGGCCGAGGAGCCTGTGACCTCGGGCACAGGAGACACCGCCAATGAAGTGTCGTCGGTAGTCAGGGGCTGTGTAGGCGCCTCGCTGAGAACCGGACCACGTGTAGTCAGCTTTGGAGTGGTGTCGGTAGAGGCAGTGGACCTTGTGTGTCGGTCCTTATCTTTGCGCTTTTTAGACAAAACTGGAGTCGGAGTATCCGATGACATAATACAGTTAAATGTTTTGCCAAAATAATGCTGGGCGAACTCAGCCCGACGCTTAATGGTGCGTTTGTTGAATGTAGCACAAAAGCGACAGACCGAGACGTCGTGGTCTGGGCCTAAACAAGGAATACAGAGGGAATGGAAATCCTTATGCGGTATTTGCTTCCCACATGAAATACAATTATTAACTTTGTCTGACATCGGTCTGAGGCAAGAAAAGTTTCCCCAACGGGGTACTTAGCTTTCAAGAAGACTTCGGTTTCAAAATTTCCGTAATTTCAGGAGCTGGCCGACCAGCACTTGCGAACTGCTTCTGCTTCGGGCACAGCACGGCAAGAAAGACTGAAGAAAATGGCGTCGGCTGGTTCTTTTATACCCCTGTCGCACTGACGTCAGGAAAGAAGCAACGACAACCAACGCTGGACCTAGACTTTGGAATTCGGCCGACCAAGGACCCGCCTGACGGCAGGAGAACCCATCTGTTATGACTGCAGCTGTATGCACGATGAACATCCAGCACTTCCCTCACTGAGTTCTGTTCCAATCTCTTCTAGCCCCTTCATGAATAAAAGAAATACACCTGCTTTCAGCACCTAGACATCACTTAGATACTAAAATCAAGAAATGGGTCTGTAAACCTATATATTAGCAATCTTTAAATCGCCAGATGATATAACAATGTTTGCACTCATACAGATAATGTAAATGCCGTAGAAAGAAAACTTGGTTCAATATATTAACATTAGATATTAGTTCCACATCTTTAGCTATAGGAAGAATACGTAAACATGCTCCTAACCGAAATGTTAAATCAAACAAGCAGCTTCCTAACTGTACCAGTGATCTGCATTTGTGGTCAAAGGCACAGCATTCACAGCATAGTGTACCTCACTACATAAAAAGTATGAATTCTTAGCAATATCTACTGGACACCAATATGTATGCAAAATGAAGAATCTCTAAACAATCAGTGTGTTACTAATCAATGTATTCTGAATGTGTGCTGTACAAGCTGAACTTCTACCTTATCTATTATTAACTATTTTGCTTACCAAATTGTGGATTATATAACCTTGGTTGTAACTGAAATGGGTTATTTAATCAATCCACCGCCTTGACAGACAAAACAAATTCTTAAACTGCAGCTCATTATGATTAGTGTTTATGTATCAAATAAGCCAACCATATAGACAAGGTGAGTCAAGGTCACTGAAGATCATCTGTGAGTCTCCCAGTCTCTTCATTATAATCTTGGTACAGTCACCCCTGAAGCAGACTCACCACTTCAGTCACTACTCTGATGCTACTGTCTCTTTTTGCAAACAAGAGCTTTTGTTCATCACAAGGCCCTGCCCAGAATGCTCTAAACATTAAACCCAATTCTGGTGTCCTCAAAGTTCCTCTTCACATTTTAGCCCAGAAACTGAGCAGCCACAAAGCACCCTTTCCCACATTGATGTCCATCTACATCCATAATTAGTCCATGATCCAAATAGTTACACTTAATAGTGCTCTGACATTACTTCTCAGTATGTATGTATGTTCCAGATACAATGGGCCATATAATAGACATTTTCTATGTTTTCAAAGACAGCACAAAAGTAATTATGAATGCAAAGGACAGAGGAACTAGTCAAAAAGAGAACTAGAAAACTGAGTAAGTGGGCAGAGAGAACGCAGCTGAAATTCAGTGGAAATAAATGCAATGTTCTTCATTTGAACCATAACATCCCTAATATGCAACACCACATCAAAGGTGTGGAGCTAATTTTCAAACAGCAGGAAAAGATTTGGGGGTGATTATCATTCCTAGAAAGGACCATCAACAACTACCTCAGAAAACAGAGCAGGAGATGACCTGCTAAGGTGTATCTTAAGGGATTTTAATTCACGAATCAAAGAAGCAAAGAAGTAGTGGCCAGCAGGCACTGATGAGGCCACATCTGGTAAACACACACAATTCTGGACATTACTTAGAAAAAGTGCTAGCTGTCTACAGATAGGTATTGAGAGAAATATAATCAGAATATTTTGTGGAACCAGTGGCATACCCACACAAATGCCCTGTAGGAACACTTAAGCAACTGTATAGACTCAGCTCTACCAGACCAGATTAAAATCAGGTCCTCTAGAAAAAACAAGCCACCCTGGTGGACCTCAGGTATAAACGGGTTATATACAAAAGGAAGAAACTGATGTCTAAGAACAAGAGAGAACTAACTCAAAAGAGTAAGAATTCCCTCCACAGCTTAAACAATCAAATCAGAAATCTTGTAAAGTCATCTAAAGCTAATTATGAAGCTAAAATAGCATCCCTAGCTAAGGATAATCATAAGTCATTCTTTAACTACACCTGAACTCTAAAAGGGAATGTCCAGCTATGTGCCAAACTGGTAACAGATAGTACCACTCATATTATACTGGAAGAAACTGCCAACCTGCTAACTGACAGATTTGGTGCAAACTTCACTCCCCTGTTCCCAGTAGCCATACTCTAAAGTATACCTGAAACCAGTCCTCTGTCTAGTATCTTTAGAGATAAGATCATATCTGCACTCTCCAAGGTCAAAAACATAGCCTCAGTGGAACTAGATAATGTCCTATGCTCCTTATTAAGCAATCTACAACAGGACATAGCGGACCCACTTTGTGTTCTCTTTAACCATCGCTTGAGAGCTGGCTTCGTTCCAGCAGAGTGGAGAACAGCAACAGTAATCCCCTTGTACAAAGGGGGGCCATCAACCAAACCTGAGAACTATAGACCTATAAGTCTAACCAGCCTCATCTGCAAGGCCATGGAAAGAATCATCATGGACTTTATCAGCAAAGACATAGGTGACCTTCATACTCTAGACCCAACCCAGTTTGGCTTTCTTGAAGGTAGATCATGCTTATTAAACCTAGTAGACTTTTTTGAGAAAGTTATCAAAGCCCTGGATGAAGGTAAGACAGTGTATACTACCTATTTTGACCTAGCCAAGGGTTTTGACTCAAACCTCTACTCAGGTATCAGTGTAAACCTCTCCCATCTCTTGATTAACCTTTACATCACTAGACGGGTAAGCAACTGACTCACCACAGAACACATACTTTTAAAGTTGTTGACTCCATCTCTACCAGTAGACCTATTACCAGTGGCGTACCACATGGATTTGTGCTGGGCCCTTTACTGTTTGGAATCTATTTCTCTGAAGTTAAGGCTAAAGTAGATGACCTTTGACTTACCAAGTCCATTGATGACTGCAAATTGGATGCAATCACTGACTACTCAGCAATGTTAACATATTACAGGAGGGGCTAACACAGACAAATAACTGGTGCCAAAGCCAGGGTCTAAAACTAAAGTAACAAAGTGTATTATCCCCTTTGGCAAAACGGAATTCCCGGCTAATTACTATGCTGACATCACCCCCTTAAGTTCAAACCCAATGGTGCGATATCTGGCAACACAGGTAGATAGCAATCAGAACTTCGACCACCAAGTTTCCACAGTGGTAAGGAAAGCCTTCTACACTGCGTATCTCCTAAGTAAGGGCATCACATCCAGGTCTAAGGATGTTATAACTGCATTGTACTTGACCCTTATCCAACCATTAATAGAGTGCAATGCTCCTTTCTGCACATATGTCACCCGACACCTGCAGCAGCTGGAAAGACCTCAGTGGTTTCTCACCAAGAAAATACACAGCCTTCAAACCATGACTTAAGTGGATAGACTGAAAGCCCTGTCACTGTACTCTGTATCATATAGGCTTCTGAGAGGCAACTTGTGCCTGGTCTACAGGACAGTCTCTGACCCTACCCTGATGGATATGCTGCATATCCGCAAGTCAAATAGCACAAGAGTTACTCGTTCTAGAGATCTTAACCCAGCCTGTGACATTAACAGAACATGCTGGGGACACAGATATATCTCCCAGAGATTGCTGCTACTCTGGAATAAACTTCCAATTTATGTGAGGCAGAGATCCTTACTGACCCTATTCAAGATCAATCTGGACAAATGGAAGGGAGACCACAAATTCACCCAGGGGTTGGCACCCACGTCCCTCATGGACAGGGGTAGTCAGTGTTTATCATACACTCGCTCTGCAAATTACATCCACCTAAACAAGGACAATTAAGGCAATTAGGGAGTAACATGGCTGTGCTTGTACCTGCTCTGGGGTTACTAGCCTAGTAACCTCCTAGGAACCTATTCCCCAAACATTCAATTTAGTTCACACAAATGCACACTAGCAAATCACTGAAATTCCCAAATGAAAAGGACCAATTTGCTGCCACTGTTGCCATCCTGACCCCACCAAAAAAGTACACGTTTTATTTATTCAGAAAAATGAACACTAGCCTGCCTTAAAGACAGAATTTAAACTGAAAACTGAAAGGACAAGTCACTTTAATCCACAACCCAGCTAGGTACCCCCCACTCCACCAAAACAAAAATAATAATAAAATAAAAAACAGGAATATTAATATCCAATTTCAAAACCTTAAACTTTCATTTAATTCGTAACACCTTGCCTAGCCACACCATCCCCTTCAAAAAAGGAAGAATATCTAAGCATTTAAGAAAAAAATAATGTTTACCTTCAATCCAGCAGTCCACAATACCTTGGCTGACTGCTGACTTTAAAAAAAGCAGTGCTGTGACTAATCAAATTAAACAAAACAAAAATAATAATAACAGCTTTTACATTTCCACAGTTACAGTAACTGCTAATTAAACTCAAGTTGCTGATGTTAAAAATATTTGTGCTTCCATATGGTTTCATCTACTCTTCCCAGGTTTCCTTCTCTGTGTTTCTTTTTCTCCTCCAATATTATAGGATGAATTTATGAACCATGCATGGACGCATGCAAAAAAGGAAGAAGAATAAAAAAAATTACTTTTAGCATTTCGCAAATGACCAATCCAGATGTTTTTTAACTAAGTGCCCCCCTTACTGGGACTGCACCCTCCACCCCCCATTAGTATGCCTCTATGAGGAACAGCACAAAGACTTAACTCTTTACAGCCGAGTGACGTCTCCAGGCGTTTCTGCAGTTACCTCCTACTGTGCTTCTAGGCGTCAAATATTGCCTGTTCATATTTGCACTGATATTTCCAAAACCATGCTACATACACGGTATCAGAATATTTTATCTTGAAGCATGCATGATGGCAAACACAATTGTATTGATATATGACCTCTATCAATTAGTATTTGGTTGAACTGTAAGGTGATAACTTCATTTTTTCAAGGCTGAAGCCACACCCACTGGGAGTTACAGGTGCACACTTAAAAGAACTCTACTGGAGTGCAGATATTCTCTTTCTCTGAAGACAGAATGAAAAGATGAGATATGACATGAGTGCACAAAAGTACTTCAGGGAAAAGTGACGGGAATCACCTTAAACAGAAAGGGCAGACACAGCAGAGATTCTGTAGGCAACAGACCCTAGGAACAAGAGTTCCCTCAATCTAAAGAAGTGCTTCTTCACATGGATAGTTTCTGAAACATGGAATGCTAGTATGAAAAGATGGTAGAAAATTAATCCACTGCAATATTTAAATAAAAGGCATGGCACAGGAGGAAATCAGAAGGGACAAGAGATACAAAGGAGGTTACGTTGCCGAATACTGACACAGGCTGTGTCCCCTTCTGCTGTCAAGTCAAATGAAATCAGTTTACCACACTGGACAAATGCCCAACTCAGTCCCAACAAGTAAGTGGAGTGAAGCAAGGACTTGTATAGTGAACAGCTGTGTGAAAACAACACAGAACCAGTAAAGGGATCCTATTGGTAAAACCAACAACTGCAGATAGTTCTAGGTACAGTTAAATGTACTGATGCTACTCTTATGTATAAAACATTTCAAAACTTGCTTTTGCAAACATCCCACAGGTGCACAGTTAAACAAATTTTTTTTCTTATATACAGAAATATTGATTTATGTATCCAGCTGTTTACAAGTAATAAGCCTTATGGCCATTCCTTGGAATCACACATACAAGTCGATGAGTATCCATCAGAACTCATGGAAGTGTAACCAGAAATACAAGCCAATGACTGACAGGGAGGGCATTCCAAGTCTTAATAAGTGGACAGTTGATGCATGGAATCATTCATGTCTGTCGTACGATGTATGACCAGTGTGACTGTGCTGTGTGGATTATCTAAGAGTCTTCTAAGGAGAAGAAGGACCTGTTACATGTCAGTGCCTCAACAGACAGCATACTAGCTTTAGTATCAGATGACTCTTGGTACTATTCCCACCCAGGTGCTTGGATTAATTTTCCAGTACTGATACTGCAGTGCTGTATAATGGGGGGGGGGGTTACACTTTCGGGTGTGCTGTCCTTTGGAAGAGATGTTAAACCAAATTCCCATTTGCCTGAGATGGTGATAGCTCATGTGGATGCAAAAGAACACTCAATCCCACACAGTTTGGCTTCATCTAGGGGATGGTTATGTCTGTTAAATCTGGTTGTCTTCTTTCTGACAGTCACCAAAGCCATGGACGAGGGGAAGACGGTGCACAAGGCCTACCTTGACCTGGCCAAAGCCTTGGACACTATTCCTCACTTGGGCATAATAGATACACTCTCTCAACTAGGCATCAATCTGTATGTTACTAGATGGGTAGCAAACTGGATCACTGATAGAACCCACCTAGTCAAAATAAAGGAAGCCACTTCAAGCAGTAGACCCGTAACGAGTGGAGTACCACAGGGTTCGGTCTTGGTGCCTCTGTTATTTGGGATATACTTTTCTGAGGTGCAGGTCAAAACCAGTGAGCTATGGCTGACCAAGTTTGCAGATGACTGCAAGCTGGGCGCTGTCATCAATTCCCCTAGTAATGTGGACATCCTCCAAGAGGGTCTCACTCAAACAAATGACTGGTGCCAGAAACTTGGTCTCAAGCTGAATACCAAAAAATGCAACATCATCCCCTTTGGGACGAGTGATCTCCCCACAAATTATCATATTAATAACAACGTCCTAAGCACGCAATCAGTCATGAGGGATTTGGTCACCCAGGTTGATAGCAACCTGGCTTTTGACCACCATGTTACTTTCTACATGGCCCAGCTCATAAATAAGGGTATCTTATACAGGGACAAGGAGGTCATAGCATCCCTGTATTCTTCCCTTATAAGGCCCATTATTGAGTACAATGCCCCATTCAGCATGTACCTCGCAAAGGACATGCAGCAGCTGGAGAGACCACAGAGGTTCCTCACCAGGAGAATTCAGGGCCTCAAAAATCTACCATACACAGACAGGCTATAAGCCCTATCCTCTACTCATTTTCATACAGATTCCTCAGAGGTGACCTCTGTCTGGCATACAAGGTGATCTTGGACCCCGCTTTGATGGGACGGCTGAATATCTGCAAGTCAAGCTTCATTCAAGTAATCCGCACACTCGCGGCCTCATCCTGGTCTGCAACATCAATAGTACTTGTTGGTGGGACAGATTTGTTTCCCAGAGACTCCCCCATCTGTGGAATAGACCTCCTCTCCATATCAAACAGGGTACCTATTTACCCCTTTTTAAGTGCAACCTGGATAACTGGATGGGAAACAGAAAATACACCCCTGGAATTCCACCTGTGTCCCTGCTGGACAGGGGCATTGGGTGCGGACTTGTCTACACATGAGCTAAACTCCTGGCTAGGCTTATAAGAGCCTCAGGGCCAATAGCCTAGTAACTTCCTATGATTCTATGAGCCTATGAAGAGCCCATGCCACTTAACTGGCCGAATTTCCCCTAGACAGTATGAATACCACCTCAGGTTTTCCCCTGAAAAAAGCCACTGGCCTATTGGGACTAATCTGAACAACAAAATGTAGATACAATTAAGGATGTGACAGGTTCACATATGATATGATATAAATTTTGAAGTGACTGTGTAACAGTGCAGAGACGAAGCATGCCATTCAAACACAAAAAGGTTAAAAGTAGTCATGGGTTTTAGCACTTTGACTAGTAAAAATGCATCGCTTTATTAGAGCCAGTAACGTCAGTGAGTATGAGAGAACAAAATAATGACTGTGGAAAAAGAATCAGCTTCTGGAACTAGAAGCAATTTAAAAATTGAGTTAATACAGGATTACCAGTAGTCTTATTCTGACAGAAAAAAAGAAAAATGATGGCTGAATTTTACCTTTTACGGTAAATGCCATGACATTTCATTATGGCTATGCTTTCCATAATTTGGTCATCGAGGTATCAATAAAGAATGGACAAGGAATGTCTGCTGAGTTTTGGAGAAGATAGTCACTTTACACATAGCAGCAATCAAGAAGAAACAGAGATTTAAGACTAGAGTGGAGAATTCATTTGAGCAAGATGTTGCTATTCAGAATATTGTTACTGCCAAGAAAGCATTGAGTCATTGGTGTGTTCTGAAAATCTAGTGTGGGAGCAGTCCTGATGCAGGGAGAAAGAGTATGGGTCCGTGTATGTCCCATGAAAGAATCCACATTTTGTGAATTTAGGCGATGACATGGACAATGTCTGTTGAACCAAATACTTCCACTTGTAAAGACCATCACAGCAGGAAGGCATTATTTGCCATACTGAGTAAGCTTCTCAGTCACTAACAGATAATTGACTATATTAAATGCATTGAAGCTGTCAAGGAACACTGTCCAAATATGTTAAATTATAGAAAGCACAGCATACAAGGTGCAAAATCAGTGTTCTGTGACAATATGTCATTGTTCAGGATATTACTACTCATTGGCTTTGAGAAGGATTCTTTCAAGAGATTAGACAGATATATTTAGTAGTGCAAAAGTCAGAACAGTTGTGTAAAATCTTACCATAACCGTAGATGTCCTTCTTTTCAATGCTGCAGTATTCTTTACATATGGGTTGTATTCCACCCATCAACTAGATGTCTGGGCTGCATACAAAAGCTTACAGCTACTGCTAGTACATGGGACATCACACACAAGTACTGACAGCATCAGCCATAAAAGGGACGTCTGCACGTACCATACTCAGAATAAGTTAGCCCCATGAGGAGCAAGAGTCCAAAGGACAAACAAAAATGGCAGTCATACTAGGAGAGAGTAAGCTGTGGGGGGGAGCCGTGTGGAATGGAATACTACAAACTAGAAGAGAAGGACATCTATGGTTAAGGTAAGATTTTACACAACTATTCTATGCCCTTCTATTCAATGGTGCAGTATCCTTTACATGTGGGAAAGTGCAAAAGCTGAGAAGGAACCCAGGGAGGAGAAAGGGGTACAGGAAGAAAATGAAGAAACATTTTCTACAAATCCATGCAAAATTGCTCTAGCAAACCCTGTCCTGGATCTAGAGATAGAGTCCAACTTGTAATGTATAGTAAAAGTATGAACAGATGACCAAGTAGCATTCTCCAAAATGGAATGGGCATCCAGACCTTTAAAGAAAGCACCCGATGAGGCAACATATCTGGCAGAATGAGCTCTGACAGAGGATGGTAGAGACTTCCTATGAAATTCTCAGCAAAACACAATAGCTTTAGAATTCCAAGAAGCAACATTTTGTTTGTAAACAGGTAAACCCAAGCCCCCCCCCCCTACACATGCCTAGCCATAACATTTCCCTGGCAATTTTTTCCCAGGAATTTTACTTCCCTGGTCCCCTATCTAGCAGGGCGACTGACGTGATCCCGGAGTGAATTTCCTATCTCCCATTCAGTCGTCAAGATTCCTTTTGAAGACGGCCAAAGAGGCGCTCTGCTTGACATGTATGGGCAGTCTATTCCAGAAAATGGGGAGTCCCTGGGACAGGAATCTAACCCTCCAGCATGTTTTGTTCATTGTGATGATCAGGATTAGATCCCTGGAGTGTGTGGCTCTGAGGGATTGTGATTTCTTTAAATGTAGCATGTCCAACAGCTCTGGGTTTGACATAGCCTTGTATGTTAAGCAGAAATCGTCTCTGAGTAGACGATATGCGACAGAGTATACTTGGAGTTTTTTTTAGATGGTCAGCATGGGGCATCTGCTTTAGGCCTGTAATTCTTTTAGTGAGGCATTTCTGCGGCCTTTCCAACTGTTGCAGATGTCTTGTGAGGTACAGGGATGAGTACAGTGGGACACTGACCTCCTTTTTCCTGGATGAAAAGCCCTTAGTAATGAGATGTGCCACATAGAAGGATTTCCTGACTGTTGCGGCAATGTGGTTATCGAAGGTGAGCTCACTGTCCATCGGTGTCCCTAAGTTCCTTATCACACTTTCGGTGTTTAGTGTACTGCCACTTATGTGATAATTCATGGGTACATGTTTTTTCCCAAAGGGGATAACTATACATTTCTTGGCATTGAGCTTGAGCCCATGGCTCTGGCACCAAGCATCTGTCTCTGTAAGGCCCTTTTGTAGGATATCCACATCATTTGGGGATTCGATAATGGCTCCCAGCTTGCAGTCATCTGCGAACTTTGTTAGCCAGAGTCCCTTGGTGTTGGCCTGTACTTTGGAGAAGTAGATGTCAAACAACAGTGGTCCCAGGACTGTACCCATAGGTACTCTACTTGTCACTTGTCTGAAACTGGATTTGGAGTCTGCTACTTTTACAGTGTGGGTTCTGTCAGTAAGCCAGTTTGTGACCCATCAAGTGACATAGGAATTAATGCCCAGCTTAGTATGTTTATCTATGTTTCCAGAGTGTGGGATGGTGTCGAAGGCCTTGGTGAGGTCCAGATAGGCTGTCTGGACTGTCTTACCCTCGTCCATGGCTCTGGAGACTGATTTGAAGAAGTCAATCAGGTTGAGGAAACAAGATCAGCCCTTCACGAGACCACACTGGGTAGGGTCCAGTGTTTAAAGATTGACAATATCTTTGTAAGTTCCATAATAATGTGTTCCATGGCTTTGCAGATCAGTCATGTTAGGCTGATAGGACGATAGTTCCCGGGATCCAAGGTGGACCCCCCCCCCTCCTTGTGGATTGGGATAACTGTAGCTGTGTGTCACTCATTGGGCAAGAAGCCTGAGGTGAGGCTATGATTAAACATGACACTTAGGTGAGGTGCCAGTTAATTTTGTAGTTCATGTAGTACACAGCCTGGGATGTCATCTGGTCCCATGGATGCTGTATTCTTAGCTTTGAAGAGTGCATTTTTTTACCTATGTGGCCATGATTACTGGCATTTAGCAATCTTTTGGCATTGAGATGGGCCCTTTAGGGGGTGAGAGGGGGGTGAAATTGGCACTGAATCAATCTGCTAGGATATTGGCAATATCCTTGGGATCAGTATATTTAGTGCCATTCTGTTGTAGCTCAGATTACATCTGAGCATTGCTATTTAGATTCTTGACATAACTATAGAATGCCTTGTGGGTGTCCTTAGAATCTTTAGCAATTTTATTTTCATAACTAGCTTTGGAGGATTTTATGAGGGATCTTAGCTTCTTACTGAGTCTTGTATGGGAGTTTTTTGTATCCTGGATTTTCCTTTTTTTGTAACAGTTTCTTCCTTCTGTTGTATAACTTGTTTATGGCAGGGGACCACCAGATTGGCTTCCTTTTTTTTGTAGCAGAGCATCTTGGTTCTATTTGGAATGGCACGATTTATGCACAAGTGGATATGCTTGTACAGTGCTGTAGGATTCGGCAGTCAAACTTTCAGTTCCCGTCTGCATGGGTGTTGTGAAGTTTGTCACTTCTGAAGAGAAGAAGTTTTGTATGGAGGTTTCCCTACTGAAGGGTGGGGGTGGGATGTGGACGTCAAGGGTGATTAGCTTATGGTCAGACCTGACCAACGAGAGGGTGACCGCTGGTATGGAGCATCGACCTCCCATGTTGGTAATGACCAGGTCAAGGATATTTGAGCCATTGGTGGGACTATGGATTAGTTGATCCAGGGCGTTGGAATTTATGAATTCCAAGAACCATTGGGCAAAGGTGTTGGTACCCAAGAAGTTTTCCCAATTAATGGCAGGGTAGTTGAAATCACCCAGTATTAGGGTGTTAGGTTGTAGTTGAATATTTTCCAGTTTATTTAGAAAGGTGTAGTGAGAATCTTGGGGCATGGTGGGGATTTGTAGCAAGATACAATTTGGATTGCAGTCTTACCTAGTGTTAGTTGCACCTGTAATATTTCAGATGCATTGTGTTGGGCAAATAGCCTGGAGGTGTGAATATCTTTGGTGAATATGGACACTCCACCACCTGTAGTGTTTTGGTCTGGGTTTGGTGGCCGAAATGTGTGGTAAGAGTTGTAGCCTGGCATTGCAGGGGTGTTCTCTGCAGCCTTGAACCAGGTCTCGGTTACTGCACAGATATCAATGTTCTCAATTTTTAGGAGTGCCTCGAGAGAGTGCATTTTGAGGATTAGACTTCTAGCACTGAGTAGCATAACCTTCAGATTTTGCGTGTTTTTATCTGTTATGGTAGTAGTTTTGTCATTTGAGCCTTGCCTAAAAAGGGCACTATGGCGGTTACAAGAGCCTTAGCCAGTAACCTGAATCCCAGGGGCAACAGGTGCAGACCATCTCTGGCAAAGCATCGTGGTTTGTCGATCATGTCATCCCAGGCAGACAGATACTGGATCCCCTTTGATGACACCAGAAACTTAGCCAATTGTTGAAGTCAATCATTTTGTCTTTATACTGTGGTATAATTCTGGGTGAAGACAGGATGCTACTCAGGGCTAGGGTCATACCTGCCTGGGCCACATGATCCGAGAGCTCTTCCATGTCTCTTTTCATGTAGTCCAGGGAGGTACGTCTCAAGTCATTCACACCAACATGGAGAATGACAGAGTCATATTTGTACTTGTTGTGGAGTGACTTGAGTGGATGCGTTATGTGGCGGATCCTGGCTCCCGTCAGGAAGCTGATGGTAATTTTCTCCTTGTCTACCCTGGTGAGTGGGACATCAGTGTGCCTGACTATGGACTCACCAATGACTAAGGTGTTGGGTATATTGTCTTGCCATAAGTGCTGTTGTTGAGTGACACATTGGTGTTTTGAGCTATGTGTTACTTTGGTTGTGATTGGTGTTTGTTTGCGTATCAGCTTCGGATGTCCTTGGTGTTTGTGCAGTTTAATGTTAGGGCCTCCGCATATGTGGGTTTAGTGTTTCTATGTGTGGGTGTTGGTGATGTGGGTTTTGAAGGTCTATGTGTTGCTTGAGGTATAGTGCGGGTGTTTACCTTCTCCTCTTGACTGTCTAGCACAATCTTGTGTAAAGACAGCTTTTCTTCTAGTTTGGCTATGTAAGTGCATCTCTCACAGGTTGTAGTGTTGGGTGGTAGGAGGAGAGGGTTATCTGTGTACATGAGGCAATTGCTGCATTGCTCCAGTATGTCCAGGTTCACCAGATGGACTGGAGATATCACCAGAAGCTGACCCTTGGACATGCCAGGTTCGGTGTTTCTTAAGTAGAGTACAAGAGCTGTTTACCCTTACCTTGGCATAGTACTTTGCAATTATAGGCTGTTTAGTGCCTACAATTACTTTCTCCTTATATACATGGAGAGCTGAGTGCTTTTATCAGTTTAAGGCTTCCTAGTTCTTTCCTGCAGGTTATAGATCAAGTGCTAGTCACAGGGAGTCAGATTTTAGTGCTACTACTGAGAAACCAGCTAGTTCTAAGGGAAAATTTGAAGAGCAGACTTTCTGGCTCCGGAAATAGTTTAACCTTAGCCCCGTGGTGCTGCGTGAAGCGCAAAATCACACAAACATATGTTTTTAAGCCAGAAAGTTGAAAGGGATAGAAATCAGCCCCAAATGGCCAATAAAATTACACTTTCAGAGCTGAAAACCACTCCTCTGGCGTTAGATAGGCTTTACAATTCTCACTACTCTCACCAGTAAGCAGGAGGACCTCCCTCTACCACAACAAGGTCTGGAATAGCTCTGAATACAAAAACTGAAGTCCTGAAACCAGCAAGGCCTGACTATACTAGTTAAAAAATGTGGGAAACAAGCAAACAAGATAGTATTTTTTGTAATCATGAAAGAAGGGTTAGTTCTCAAAGACACTCGATCCTTGTGGAACAACAGGAAAGAAGGGGAAGTCATCAAAGCCTGAATCTCAGATACCCTTCTAGCAGAAGTCAAAGCTACCGAAAGCACTGTTTTCCAAGTGCAATACTTTAGAGAAGCAGAAACAGCTGGTTCAAAGGGAGCATGGGTAAGCTTCCCTAGAAGTTGAGATCCCAAAGAGGAGACACCAGTTTCCTTGGAGGTTTCAAGTGTAGGACACCTTTAAGGAAAAGTTTAACCTCTAGTCTGGAAGCTAATGGAGGTGTCAATGGCAAACAAGCAGACAGAGCAGAGCAATGGACTTTCACTGAGGAATAAGAGAGACCACTGTTAAGCAATTCACACAGGTAAGAAAGCACTAATGGAATGTCCACAGAAATCAGATCTAGCATTCTTTTCTGGCACCAAACAGAAAATCTTTTCCATTGGAAATGTAAGATTTCCTAGTATTTGGTTTCCTGGCCTCCTGAAAAACCTAAGCACGTCCTGTGAGAATAGGTGCCTGAAAGGAATCAGAAGTTGATCATCTAGAGAATAAACTGTAGAATTGACAGATGTGGGTGGATCAAGGTTCCTTTGTCCTATGTGAGGCAACTTGTGGTGAGGGCCCCTGGCTAATTACTGAAGAAGATGGAACTAGTGGTGTCTTGGCCAAAAGGGGGTCACCAGCAAGATTTTTGGTTTGTCCTGTTGAATTTTCAGCAGGAGTTTCTGAATGAGGGGAAGGGGGGACTGTATAATGAAACATCCCCTTCCATGAGAAAGAGAAGGTGTCCACCTTCCAAGCCTGAGGGCGAGGGTAACTGGCGCAAAAAAGAGGAAGTTGGCTGTTCTGAGGGGAGGCAATAAGATCCACTTCTGGAGTACCCCACTGGTGAACTAGATTCAGGAACACATCCCTGTGGACCATCCACTTGTAGGATTGTGCCATGGATCTGCTTAAAGCATCTGCCACTGAGTTCTGAGCTTAGGGAAGGTATACAGCATGCAGAATTACCTACTGGATAGCCATCTCCCATGCCTGGAGAGCTAGACAGCAAAGAAGATAAGATTTGGTCCCATCTTGCTTGTTTATGTACCATAGGACAGTGGTAGTGTCTGTAAGAATCTTGGGAGGACCTGGCAAGAAAAGACGGTAGAAAGTTTGCAAGGCCATAATCAAGGCACTCATCTCCCAGAATTTGACGTGCTCCCTCTGTGGAGCAGGAGACCAAAGACCTTGAACCTTGGTGGAAGCAAAAGTTGCTCCCCAAACCTAAATCTTAGGTGTCTGTGAAGATTTGCTGAGAAGGCTGAGGCATAAGAAGATGTAGGCCTGGATTCTGAGATAGCTGCTGGATCTACCAAAGGATCTCCGTTTTCAGGCAAGGGAGAAAAGGGAGCAGGACATTTAAAGGATGGGCATACTGAGACCAAATTGTCTTCAGAAACCACTGAAACTTCCTCATGTGCAGCTTTGCAAAGGGGAGCATGGGAATCATGGAAGCCATGAATTCGAGCAATCTCAGAAATTCCTTGGCTAAGATGGATGGAAGAGGCAGAAGGGCCTCCATGTAGTCTGTAAGAGACAGAACCTTGTTTGAGGGGAGGAAATCCATCATCATATCTATCCTGAGCCTGCATACTAGAAAAATGAGATCCTGAGTAGGGAAGAGACTGGACTTTTGAAATTTACAGTGAATGAAGAACCACAGCTCGCCAACTAAGAATTATGCAAAAAAGAAAGAGACCACATCACACGATCCACTCTAAGGATATTTATTAGCACTTTCATCACATAAATAGAGAATTCTTCAGATAAACACTACAAAAATAAAAACAAATGCATTTTACCCAACAGTCTCATATATACCACCCCTAACACAACACAATTAGCCTCTTAAAGTTGTAGGCACAATTATGTACAAAAAGATACATACATTTTCCACCAATAAAAACTAAAAATAATCCAAAAAACATTAAAAAAATATTCTAATGTATAATAAAATCAGCTCTAAGCCTTAAAATGGAGTTGATAAATATAAAATTTTTAATCCAGGATATACTGTTACTTGTGACCTAAGCTGCCATCTCAATTCTTTTGCTTCTAAAAAAGTCATTCAAAAATCCCCCTTTCACCTATTACAACTTGGTCTACAATCACAAACTTGAAAGAATGTGCACCATTTGCAATATTAGAAATTCCCTGGCTGAGATGGATGGAAGAGGCAGAAGGGCCTCCATGTAGCTTGTAACAGAGAGAACCTTGTCTGAGAGGAGGAAATCCATCATCAGAACTATCCTAAACCTGCATCCTAGAAAAATGAGATCCTGAGTAGGTAAGAGACTGGACTTTTGAAATTTATAGTGAATCCCAACCTCTGAACAAAGGGAATGGCTACTCGGAGGTTTAACCTTAGATGGTCTGGGCTGTTGGCCTGAAAGAGAAGGTTGTCTAAATAAGGGTAAACCTGAATCCCTTGAACCCTCAAGTAGGCAATGACTGGAGCCAAGCACATGGTGAAGATCCTTGGAGCAGTGTAAAGACCAAAAGACAAAGCAGAGAACTGAAAGTGTAAAAAACCCACCGAGAAACATAAGAATTTCCTGTACTGAGAGTGAACTGGGATGTGCAGGTAAGCATCCTTACAATCCAAAGAAGCCAAGAAGGGGTGAGGAGGAACCAGAGGAAAAACATTTTGTAGAGAAAGCAAACGAAAAGAAGACACTTTCAAGAAGGTGCTTAAATGGGAGAGATCTAGGATATGTCTCCAAAGGCCTTAATTACTTGGGACAAGAAACATCCTGAAGTAAAATCCCTTTCCGTTTTGTTTTGGAGGAACAACCTGGATTGTACCCTGGTGGAAGAGTTGAGCTAGTAACTGAGGAAACAGATGAAGTTGGCTGGAAGGTGGTTGAGGGATCCCTAGGAAAGGTGGAAAAGTCTTCTAAGTCATAAAGTAACCATTTTGGATGATGGAAGGCACCCATTAGTCCTGAGTGATCTCCATCCACACAGAAAGGGAGCGAGAGAGAGGTGAAGACAGAGAGGAGTATGACTTGGTAGAATGGCTTGGTTGTCACAGAGCTCCAGGCCTGGTCTGAAAGGACTGCTGAGAAGGAGTAGTAGAAGCAGGTAATTATGACTGAGGGAGCTCGCCTAGATTTCTTAGACCTAGACCCTGCAGAAGCAGAAGAGGAGGAATGAGCAGGTCTTCTGACAAAGGGAGTCTTTGCAGAGAAATTCCAGTGGAATTTGGGGACTGGAGAAACAAGCAAGTGTTTTAAATCTTGGAGCTCCTTAACTTTCTTCTGCAAAGATAAGAAAATTTCTGTAGCAGCTGAACCAAAAAAGGCAGAATTATCTAAAGGAGAATCGAGCAGTTCAGCCGCAGTTCAGCCTTTATGTTATCAGGTAATGCCTGGAGCCTTAACAATGAATGATGTTTAAGAACAGATGAAGAGGCAGCAGCCCTGGCAGAAACCTCCACTGTATCATAACTGCACCTAATGGAATGCCTAGCTACCTGAGAAGATGCAGACAGCAGATTGAGAACCTGAAATTTATCATCTTCAGGTAATTTGGACAAAGCCTGTGATGCCTGAGAAAGTAAAGCCAGAGTGTACCTAGACATGTGTGTTTGGTAATTAATGGCCTTAATAGCAAAGGTGGACAAATTATGTATTTTTTAACTAGCCTTTCCAATATCCTGCTCTCCTTATCAGAGGGAAGCAGCTTAACTAAAGGAAACAGACAAGATTTGTCAGAGGCAATAGAGACCACAGCGGGGTCAGCAGAGGGGCCTTTATAAAGAAACTTGCAGTCATCTGGGGCCTTAACAAATCTGTCAGGTCTCTTGGGAGCAGGGGCTTGGGAATCAGGGTTTTTGGAAGTGGAAGCAAAAGCATCCAAGAAAGCAGGAAGAAACAGTGGACCCACAGAGGGTATGGGGGATTCCATCTGAAGAACCTCATAGTAACGTTTTGTGCTTCTGAAATTTGGGAGGAATCCCACTTTAAAAAATTCCCTCATCTTATTACTAGTTTCCTCAATGGAAAGCTCTTTTATAGGGGAATCTCCCCCATTAAACTCCTCCTCAGAAGAAGCATATTCCAGAGAGGAAGGAAGCTAGGTGGAGTATGCCAGGGAGTCTTCATCAGAAGAGGAATATTCAGAGTCAGAATCAAGGACCTTCACCTCTGAAGCCTGCACAGGGGAAAAACCCTAAGACCCAGAAGCCAGCACTGGAGAAGAGGTGAACACTGGACTAGGGAGGGAAGAAGAAGAAGCTGTAGGCCATGAGGTCTCTAATAAGACCCTGAGAAAACGCATCCCGATTTGATTGTGGAGTGAAAGTAATATTTGGGTGCTTCGTTTTCTGTTTCTTTTTAACAGGCTTCTCCATCGGCGGAGAGAGATTGGCTGTAGGCCTAATGTCCGATAAATCCGTGGGAAGAGGGGCAGAATTGGTCTCGGAGTCCTCATTTAGAATGAGCTGTGGTTCCCGAAAGTCACCCAAACTGAACATCTGAATGGCCTCGGACATGCTAGGATCCACAGTCTTGATGGCTTCCCCAGAGGTACCTGCCGAAGAAGTGGACCTGACCTCCAACCATACCACAGAGTCTTCACTGACCTTAAGGGGAACGTCAGAGGAGGTAGGCGCAAACCCTGGAACCCTCTATCACATCCCAAACCAGACATTTGAGTCTCTGATTTTCCAGACAAAGGTTTAAGACTGAAAGACATTTTTGCAAAGTCTTAGGCATGAAGGCCTGACAAATAGAACTGGAACAGTGATTGTGACTAGGCCCCAAGCAAAACAGATAAAGCTTGTGACTATCCTTATCTGGAATATGCCTTCCATACCTACACTTGCCCTTCCTGAATGACATGAACAATAGCAAATGGCAGTAATAAAATTATAAATCCAGAGTGGGATACTTTTCTGAAGCTGGAAACGGAGAGAAGGAATCTGACCACAGACTGTACACTGGAGTCTACCTTTCCAAATGGCAGCAAAAATGTTCTGAGGATGGTACGTGCAGATGTCCCTTTTATCGTTGACATTGTCAGTACCTACGTGTGACATCCCATGTACTGGCACTAGCTATAAGCTTTTGTATGCAGACCAGACATCGGGTCGATGGGCGAAATACAACCCATATATTAGGAATATGGAAACACTGAATAGAAGGACATCTAAAGTTACTGTGGCTGGATAATTTTGTCTGTCCTTAAGCAACAGAACTAATCTGGCCTCCTACCAGATTGTTTTAATCCTGCTCTGAGTATGTTTTTTTCTTAAGGAAAATGGCAGTTAACACAAAGGATTAACACTGAGTTGTGAACAAGCTGCTTACTGTACTCAGGGGTACATGGTCTGACTCATTCCCTTTCCATTTGCCTTCTGTTTGGCTCTTAACAAGTCACTTAACCAGTCAGTACTTCCAGGTCACTCCTTAAATGGGATCTTTGTGTCCAGTAGGCTTGACCAGTTACCAAACAGACAAAATAAAAATAAAAAAATGTAAAAGAATGAATACAGGAAGCATTTGAGAGTCAGCTGCCAGGACTTGGGTGGTAGGTAATTCCGTTAGAGGCACAGAAGGCTTCCTTTGAGAGACCACCTTCTTAATAATGGGCATACTCACTAAGTGTAACTAAAGTGAATGAAGATCAAATAGATGCTGACCACTGTCTTGTGGTACAATGCAGCTGTTTGTGACATACAGACAAGAAAGGGGTCAGGGAATGTCAGAAGGGTAACAGCTAGGCAAGTGTTGACTATGGCTGAAAGGTGTTCGAGAGGAGATGAGTGCCTTGCACATCTGTGTTGTACAGTGTACAATGGATAACAAGCAAATAATAGAAACATTTTCCTTAACACTGACAATATCTAACTTACAAATATTTCTAGATTTTCTATAGTTGCGCAACCTCTAAGTGAGTAGGGAATCTCACACTTGTTTTCACAGTGCATCATGCTTTGGCATTGGTTGCCTATGATTGGCAACATTCAAAACATAAAAGTAGTGTTGATCCAACCCTCCTTTTTTGGAAACGTGAATTTCAAGTGATAATGGTAGTTATTACATTATCAAGTGTGTCATTTCAGAATCATTCTAAAAGACAAAAACAAAATGTACCCTTCAAGTTGCACTTTTGGTGAGGCCTTGACAGTTGGGTAAGACAAACATCTGCACACTGTTGCTCTTAACAAATTAGAGTAGGCCTGTCACCTATAGATATTAACATACTACCTGGAGTGAACCAAAGCAATGCTTTGCGGGTATTATTCTATGAAGTTTAATGACTATGCTATAAGGATGCTAGCATATCATGCATGTGTGTGTCTTAAAAGTAATTTGGTTGGAATTGTTAGCCTTGCGGTATATAGAATTTACTAGTGTAAGATGTTCTACTATGCAGTAGGTACTCACTATGTTAATTAGACTTGCATTTAACATTTTTTAAAGATCTGAACCTACAAAGCAAGTGCTTTTGCCTGCAACTGTACACAATTTAGCTAAATTGTGGAACTAATTTAATTTAGCTACCTCACTTCATCTCAACTCCAAATATAAATCCAACTGACTTACGCCTAGCTTCCTCTCACTACCACGTATACTACTCACTCAGTCACCTCTATTACTCCTCTATCTTCCCCTTCCATCCCGTTAGCCCTTCTAGCTTGTTCCACCTTTTTGTGGAGCATCTGCTTTATATTTGTTTGAGTTTAGTGCAATATCTGTATATAAAATTTAGGTTTATGAGTTTAGAACAATATCCATTTGAGCTTAGTACCACCTGTATATACATCCTACCATTATTCCTAGCCTCTAGTTAGATATTGGTATATCTGTTCATTACTGTTTCACATTGTATGCATATCTAATGTTTGCTGCAGTATGTACAGTGGATATAAAAAGTGTACATACCCCTGCTAAAATGCCAGGTTTATGTGATATAAAAAAATGAGACCACAATAAATAATTTCTGGACTTTTCCCACCTTTAATGTGGCCTATAACCTGTACAATTCAATTAAAAACAAACAAATCTGTTAGGGAAAAATATAAAAAATAAAAAATGTACAATAAGCTGGTTACATAAGTGTGCACACCCTTAAACTAATACTTTGTTGAAGCACCTTTTGATTTAATTATATCATTCAGTCTTCTTGGGTATATACCTGCCATCGAATAAAGAGACTGATTAACCCCAAATAAAGTTCAGCTGTCCTAGTAGGATTTTCCTGACATTTACTCAGTTGCCTGCTACAGCAAAAGGTTCACAGAGAGCTTACCAAGCATCAAAGGGATCTCATTGTTGAAAGGTATCAGTCAGGAGAAGGGCAAAAAAAATGTCCACAGCATTGGATATACCATGGAACACAGTGAAGGCAGTCATCAAAAAAGTGGAGGAAATATGGGACAACAGTGACATTGCAAAGAATTGGATGTCCTTCCAAAATTGATGAAAAGACAAGACGAAAACTGGTCAGGGAGGCTGCCAAGAGAACTACAGCTACACTGAAGGAGCTGCAGGAATTTCTGGCAAGTACTGGTTGTGTACTACATGTGACAACAATCTTACATACTCTCCATATGTCTGAACTATGGAGTAGTATTGCAAGACGAAAACCTTTTCTTACAAAGAAAAACATCCAGGCCTGGCTAAAATTTGCAAAACAATACACCAAGTCTTCTAAAAGCATGTGGGAAAATGTGTTATGGTCTGATTAGACCAAGGTTGAACTTTTTGGCCACAATTTCAAAAGGTATGTTTGGCGCAAAAACAACACTTTGCATCACCAAAGAAACACCATCCCCATGGTGAGCATGGTGGCAGCAGTATCATGCTTTGGGGTTGCTTTTCTTCATCTGGAACTGGGGCTTTAGTCAAAGTGGAGGGAATTATGAACAGTTCCAAATACCAGTCACTTTTAGCCCAAAACCTTCAGGCATCTGCTAGAAAGCTAAAGATGAAGGGGAATTTCACCTTTCAACACGACAATGACCCCAAGCATACATCCAAATCAACAAAAGAATGGCTTCACCAGAAGAAAATTACAGTTTTAGAATGGCCCAGCCAGAGCCCAGATCTAAATCCAATAGAAAATCTGTGGGGTGACCTGAAGAGGGCTGTGCACAAGAGATGCCCTCGCAATCTGACAGATTTGGAGCTCTTTTGCAAGGAAGAGTGGGCAAATATTGCCAAGTCAAGATGTGCCATGCTAATAGGCTCCTACCCAAGAAGACTGAATGCTGTAATTAAATCAAAAGGTGCTTCAACAAAGTATTAGTTTAAGGGTGTGTACCTTTCTCCTGACTGATACCTTTCAACAATGAGATCGCTTTGATGCTTTTTAAGCTCTCTGCAAACCGTGACTTTTGCTGTAGCAGGCAACTGAGTAAATGTCAAGAAAATACTACTAGAACAGCTGAACTTTATTTGGGGTTAGTCAGTGTCTCTTTAATTGATGGCAGGTGTGTACCCAAGAAGACTGAATGTTGAAGTTAAATCAACGATGTTTTAACAAAGTATTAGTTTAAGGGTGTGCACACTTATGCAACCAGCTTATTGTAAGTTTTTCTATTTTTTATATTTTTTCCCCTAACAAATTTGTTTGTTTTTCAATTGAGTTGTACAGGTTATATGTCACATTAAAGGTGGGAAAAGTTTTGAAATGATTTATTGTGGTCTCATGTTTTATATCACAAAAAAATGGCATTTTAACGGGGATATGTCAACTTTTTATATCCACTGTAGGTATTATTATAAAGGAATAAATACAATGATGGGATAAGAGAAATGCAACTGTACAGCTGGCATCTTAGAGCAATAACAATTATCAGAATAATCAATAGTACACAATGAGAAATAAACCATAAAAATTTGTTGATGGGGGCATGAATTTTTTTCTATTACATAGAAGTTCATTTAAGAGAGAAAATTAGCTTTGTATAAATAGAGAAAGAGAAGAAAAGAATTAGAGGAAGGGAATACATAAGGAATGAAAGGTTAGATAAGGAGACATATAAGGGGATATTAGCCAGGGGTGATACCGGAGCAGATCAATTTGCTATATAGATAGACTTTTAGGTGCTTCTTAAATTGAGTTTTGTCTATGATGCTTAAAATGTGTTGGGGAACGTTGTTCCAGATTTTTGAAATGCGGTGGGAATAAAGGCAATCCCCAGCCTTGTTTTTGCTTTTGGAGACTTGTAGGAGGGTTTTTTTAATGGAACGGAGCTGACAAATAGTTGCAATGGTTGGAGAAGTTGTTGTAAGGCAGGGATTCTGTCTGAGTGGTATACTAAGCTGTGAGTAAAAATGAGTTGGGTACAGATCAGATGTTGGGGAAGTTCTAATCACTTTAATTGTCATAAGGAGGAACAATGATGTGACCTGTGTTGGCAGTTAGTGGCAAATTTGTCTATTTTGTCATAGCAGGATTCAAATTTGGAAAGTTCTGTTTTGCTAAGAGAGGTAAACATAGGAGAAGCATAGAACAGAGTAGACAGGAGGTGACTTCTGGAGATATCTAATCTGGCTTGGTTAGTAAGAAATGGCTTAATGTGATAAAGAGAGTCAAGTCTGATATGGATTTTTTAACGGATTGAGATATGTGAATATCAAATTTCAATTTGTTATCAATGATAACACCTAGTAGCTTAGTTTTAGAGGTAGCATTTATGAGTGTGTTGTTAGAGGAATATAAGTGGAAAGAGTTAGGAGGTATGGATGATTTGGTGTGGAGAAAAAGCATAAGCTTGGTTTTGCTTGGGTTCAAAATAAGATTAGATTTGTTTAGTCAAGATTCAACTTATAGAAAGGATTGTTGTGTGATATCCTGTAGATGTGAAAGGGAGGATGTCTTACATATAAGGACGGAATCATCTGCATATTGAATAACTGTGGCTGGAAGAGTAGATTTATGCAAATGATTAGTGAATATATTAAAAAGGAGAGGTCCTAATATGAAACCTTGTGGGACTCCAATATTAACAGGGAGTAGAGATGATAGCTCTTGTTTCCACCTGACAGCTTGTTGGCATTTAGTAAGGTAACTATAGAACCAAGTTAGGGTAGAGTGGCTATCATTTAAAGTGCCTAGGTCTGACAATTTCTGGTGTGAGACTGCGTCAAAGGCCTTAGATAGATCAAGAAAGACAGCAGAAACAAGTTTGTTTTGATTTCTGTAATGATTTATGGTGTTGGTAAAACTTAGACAGGCGGTTGTAGTGCTATGGTGGGGGTGAAAACCATGTTGAGTATGGGATAGGAGGTTGTTTGATAGGAGGTGATGTCAAAGTTGGGAGTGAATGCATTTTTCAAGTATTTTTGAGAGGGGTGAAAGGATAGCAATTGGTCTACAGTTTGAGTTCTGTGGAGTTTCCACCTTTATGCAAGTAATGTAGGAGATTTTCCAGAGAAGAGGGACGTAGTTTTAAGTGATAGAGTGATTGATAAGGATTGGTATGGGATATGTGATAATTTCAGCACTATTTTGAGAAATTCAGAAGGTAGATTATCAGCAGTAAGGCTAGTAGGTTACAGTTTTTAAGAAATTTGTATATCGTGTGAGTTGGAACAGGTTGTAAGGAGAAAATACTAGTGAGTGAATTATTAATGGTTGGGACCTAGGGTGATGTATTCTGATTATATTTAAGGAGAGAGTGTATAGAGTTTATGAAGAAGGAATTAAACTGTGTAGCTATGTTATCCATTGAGGGGGATGTAATGGGTATAGATGTGGTAGCGTTGGCAGGATGAAGAAGTTTGTTAATGGTGAACCAAAATTTTTTGGGATTGTTTTGATGCTTCTGTTGTACAGTGATGTAGCGTATTTGTATCTGCTTTTATTTGGGATTTAGCTTTATTTCTAAGCTGTTTGTAGAGCTTTCATTTATCTTGGTTTCTGTTAGTTAAATAGTGTAGCCATGCCTTGTCTTTTTGTTTCATAAGATCTTTGGTGTTATTTGATAACCAGCGTGAATGGTGTATTTTTATTCAAGTAGTCCTATAAGGGACTTTGCTATTTTAGATTACTAGGAAAGTAGTATTAAAATGTTGTACAGCAGCATCTTGTGGTAATATTTTTAGGGGATACCAATTAATTTGGTGGAGTATGGAGTGAAATGCTTGAGTAGCAAATTCTGTTTTATTACAGACTAGTTGGTAGACTGTCTAGGTGGACCTAGATTATGTCTAAGCAAAAAGTGGGCAGATGATCACTGATACTGCAGGGGAGGCATCCTGCTTGGAAGAATGAACGAGATTTGTTTGTGAGGATCCAATCAAGAATTGAATGTCTGTAGATGCTTTAACTATTCTGGTAGGATCTTGTATCAACTGGAAAAAACCATGTAGGTTTATAAAGTTAGATGGATTATTGTTGTCATAGGTGGCCCAGTCTATATTAAGGTCTAAGAAAATAGGCAAACAAAACAAACTTCTCAAAAGTCCAAAAACCAAAGAATGGCAAACAAAAGGAAGAGGACAAAGTAAATTCACTCTGTAAGCTTTTACTGAAAAAATACACGATAAACATGAAGCGCTTTTTGTCTTGTTAAATACAAAGACTTCTTCAGATGCAAGTAAAACCTATCTTAAAACAATTTAAATAGATGAATACATTGTCATGTGATCCCAACTCACCCAGTAAAATCCAATTAAGGATCTATGCATGTTTTACACTTAAAGACATCAGTCCTATTTTACACTTTAGTGCCGGCACTGGGTGGGTTGGGATCACATGACAATGTATTCATCTATTTAAAATGTTTTAAGATAGGTTTTACTTGCATCTGAAGAAGTCTTTGTATTTAACAAGATGAAAAGCGCTTCATGTTTATCGTGTATTTTTTCAGTAAAAGCTTACATAGTGAATTTACTTTGTCTTCTGCCTTTTGTTTGCCATTCTTTGGTTCTATATTAAGGTCTCCCATTATGATAATTTCCTGGTGATAGTTTAATGATAGCCATTGTAGAATTTCTTCAAGTGTTAAATTTCCACCTGGGGGAATACAGATGGCTACAATGATCAAGAATTTATTTTTATTAATGTTTAGTTTACTGAGTAGTATTTCAAAACTGTTAAATGAAGGAAGATTAGTATTAATGAGTTTTAATGCTAAAATTTGCTTGAACATTATGGCTCACCACCTCCACATATATTTTGATGATCAAAACGATATATGTTGTATCCAGGGGGTAGGATTTCATTGTTTTTGATATGTGGTTTGAGACAGGTTTCAGTCAGAATGGTAAAGTCAGGGGAATATAAATCTAATACAGCATGTAGCTCATGGACTTTATTTAATATGCTCCTCATATTTAAATTAAGAAACAGAGGAGAGTGTCCTTTAGGATCAGAGGGGTTGATAGAATTTTTTGAAAAATACGTAGAAGTTAAGTTTAGATTTACTTGAGGGCCAGGGTTTGGATGAATATCACCACTCAGTTGTAGTTGTAATAATATGCAGAGTATAGCTTTTATATATTTTACTAAGAGTTTTTGGCTAGTTGAGAGACTTTCCGCTTTAGAAATGGTAGTATAAGATTTCAATGGAAAGAAATCTGTGTGAATATTGTTGTGAAGATTGGGTGTAATGTAAATATTGTTAACAGGGTTTTTGTGAAATGTGAAGGTAGCTGTGGAGAGGTGGAGGTTTTGATCATTGATGGGGATATGGAAGTCTGTTAGAAAGTAGAGAAAGGTTAGTGTGAGTAAGTAAGCTGTATGAAGAGATAGAAGTTTTAATGATGAGTTTTGTGATGACTGTGACATAATGTAACTCGGTTATGTAAAGGTAAAAGGAGAAGAAAAAGGATTTAAAGTTTGACAAAGAAGTTAGAGGAGGCAGTTGTGTGGATAAAAGTAGGAAGCAGGTGAGTGTGTTAGGCTTGGGAATAAATTGAGTTAGATATGAGTGGCTTAGGAAGATGGTAAGAGAGGGGGAGCTCTAATGTGATTCGATAATTGTTGATGTGATTTGAGAAGGGTGTACTTGAGTTCTATTGGTTGTGAAAGAAAAGGGGAGTGATTAGGTAAAGGTAAAAATTGGAGTAGTTGGGTCGGGTAGGAAATGGGGGCAGGGTAGGGCAGCAAAGTGACCCTGAGCATAGAGAGGGCGAACGGAGCGGGCTGAGCCAAGGATGACCACAGAGCCAGAAAAGTACAGTTTTGTACCTACCATAAATGTAGATGTTCGAGTGTTCACACTGCTGCAGTCATTACACTTTGGTTATCCTGCCGTCAGGCAGTCTCGCAGTCGGGCAGAGTTCCAAAGTCCTGGTCCGGCATCGGTTGCTGTTGCTTCTTCCCTGACGTCAGTGCACCAGGGGTATATAAGACGCATCCAACACCATTTTCTTCAGTTTTTTTTGCCCCAGATGTCAGGTGCCCCCAAGTAGGTAGGGAATACATATTGCTAATAAAAAATATACATATAAAATGAAAACAATACCTTCAGTTACAAGCAAATACACCACAAAGGTTGTACAGGATAGAAAGGTATAGATACGTCCAGCTAGTTCAGAGGGGATGGAGGGAGGGTAACCTCGAACATTTACATTTATGGTAGGTACAAAACTGTACTATGTTCATCATGTTACATTGCTGCAGTCATTACACTTGGGTAGAATCCCAATGCTAAGGTTGGGTGGCTGGTCTATAAAGAGTTAGGATTGGCTATGAGGCCCTCCAGAACTGCAGTGGCAAATCCTGCTCTGGATTTAGAGTAAAGAGGCAGGTGGTAATGCTTGGTAAAGGTGTGCACTGAACTCCAAGTTGCAGCCACCAAAATTTCTTTGGTAGGTACTCTTCTGAGAAAGGCTGTTGAAGTGGCTGTTGCCTTGGTGGAATGTGGCCTAATGTTATTTGGGACTGATTTTCCATGCTGTGTGTAGCAGTAACGAATACAGTGTCCTATCCATTTGGATATAGTCTGCTTTGAGATAGCCTTGCCCTGTGATCCTGCAGCATATGCTACACACAGTTGCTCAGTTTTCCTGAAAGCTTTTGTTTTGTCCAAGCAGAAGCGTAGCTACCTGTGTATGTCCAAAGAATGCAGAAGTTTCTCCCCTTTATTCTGGGGGTTTGAATAAAAAGTTGGCAAACGGATGGTTTGGTTGGGAGCCACACTAGATACCACCTTTGGCATAAAGGTAGGGTTTGTCCTTAAAGAAACCCTGTCCTGATGAAAAATTATAAAAGGTTCCACTGCCATTAATGCCTGTAGCTCTGAGACTCTTCGTGCTGAAGTTGCTGCCAGGAGCAGAGCTGTTTTCCATGATAAAAATTTTAGATCGGCTGTATTGGCTGGCTCAAAAGGTGGCAGGGTCAGTTTTTCTAAAACGAAACTGAGGTCCCAAGTTGGTGTTGGTGCTCTCTGGGGTGGTCTTATGTATTTAGCCCCTCTGAGGTACCGCTTTAGCAAGGGATGAGAGAATAAAGGAGGATCCGTGTTGTAATGTGCTGAAATAGCAGAGGCGTGGATCTTAATTGATGAGAAGGATAGACCTCTGTCCAGCATCTCAGTTAAGTATTGTAAAATCTGAGGAATGTTTGGAACAAGTGGGTCAAGGCTTTGAGCCTGGTTCCAGGCGCAGAATCTTTTCCATTTTTCTGAGTAAGCTTTCCTGGTGCTAGGCCTCCTGGCCTTCAAAATGACAACCATAACAGCTTTAGAGAGAGGTGTTGCCTGTTTGACTAATGAATCTGCCATGCAGCCAGGTTTAGGGTTTTGAGCTGACCGTGCAGGATCTGATTGTTTTGTTGAGTCAGAAGGCGTGGAATTTGAGGCAAAATCCATGGTGGGCCTTGAGCTAAGTTCCTTAAGATAGGGTACCAGTGCTGGTGTGGCCAGTCTGGAGCAATCAGGATCATCTGTGGTTTTTCTTGTCTGGCTTTTAGGAGTACCTTTGAAAGTAGAGTCAGTGGCAGGAAGGCATAAACTTTTAGGTTTTTCCAGCTGAACAAAAGAGCATCCACTTTCCATGCTTGTTTGTGATAAGTCCTTGTGCAGAATTTTTGTAATTGGTAATTCAGTGGGGAAGCAAAAATATCTATGTCTGGGCATCCCCATTTTTGCGTTACCATGCTGAAGATTTGTGGATTCAATTTCAATTCGTGAGGGTCCATGATATTTCTGCTTAGATCGTCTGTCAGAGTATTTTTCTTTCCTGGCAGGAATTATGCTTGCAGGTGAACATGATACATTAGAGCTGTGTTCCACAAGGTCATGGCTTGCCTGCATAGGTGATAAGAATGAGTGCCCCCTTGCTTGTTTATGTACCACATTACTGTGGTGTTGTCTGTCTTTAATAATAAAAAAACTGCAAGGTTACACTCACCAACACTCCTGTGCTTCCAAATAGTTAAAGAAAAAATATATGAGATGCAGGCGTGGTCGCACAGTATGCGTAGAGCGTATCAATCAACAACAGTCTGTATAACACACAAATACACTAATACGCTAGCTGCGTACAGATAGAGTTACCAGTTAGTCAGTATCACCGTAAAAAGCAAAAGTATACCAAGTACTGTATCAGGCTTCCGTGGAACAATGGCTTGAAAACTCTTCAGCACCTCAAGCATTCAACGGGACATATCCAAAGTCGTTTAACAAAGAAAGCAAGTAAATGCAATGCAGGCTTGATATTCAACGCCAGTATGCGAGTCAGTGCATGCAAAAGTAAGCTTTCTGCTTGTAGATGGAGTCAACAGTTAATTCAAATAAAGTACCTGATTCAAGGGCAAAACTTCAGAGGAACAATAGCTTGGAAACCTTCAATAACAAACCAAGCGTTCAACAGAGTATATCCAAGGTAGTTTATTCGTATAAAAATCGGCAAGCGCTTTCAACTAGGTCTTCATCAGGCCGTTAAACAATTTAGACTGACAAAGCACTCATATTTATAACAAAACATCACAGTAGCAACAATGTCATTTCCTGTTAAAATTTTAAACTGACAGAGCATCACAGTAATGAAAATGCCATTTCCTGTTACTACTAATTCAAAGTCTAAAAACCTTTTAAATAGAAAATATATATAAAAAAGGTATATATAAAAAGATATGTAGTGATAGTTGCACACAAAAGCTGACTGTATGTAGTTCCAAGACAAAACACTGTCATTGTACAAAAAACATATAATTGCATACACAATAAAATAGAATTACTGCTAAGAAATGTATCTAATTTATTAAAATTATTGTTAGTGAAAGCACTTATGCATTAGAAATCCATTCAAGATGCCACAATAAATAAAAAATTACTAATATTTGTATCATGGTGTAAACTCTCATGAAGTCAGAAATTTACCATCAAACATTATCACTAAAATATATATATGAAAAACATATATATATTGATTTACACATCTAGTAGGAAATATCTAATATATTAAAAATATTATTATTAAGAACAATTCAACCCACCACAGTAGATGGAAACGAACTAACATTGATGTCATGATGTAAAAATCTCAAGAAGTCAGAAATTTACCACCAAAAAGTGTCACTGAATTATATATAAAAAATGTGTAAAATGATCCACATATCTATGAGGTCATTGCCTACACTAAGTACACATATATAAAGGTATATATATATAAAAATATATATGTAAAAGGCCTCATAAACACTGACACTATGTGCACTAATGATACATCCACACAATGTGCAATAATATAGGTTAAAAATACCATAAATTGTTGTGACATGACATCATTATATATAGTAATATAATGTTACCATAGATAACCTGCTACATAATAGGAAGGCAGTACATAGCAATCCAAATATTCACAAATAGCTGTGTCATTTATAAATTGTGAGTGATGAAAAATACTCACTATTTTTGTGATGTGTAAATCAATATATATATATGTTTTTCATATATATATTTTAGTGATAATGTTTGATGGTAAATTTCTGACTTCATGAGAGTTTACACCATGATACAAATATTAGTATTTTTTTATTTATTGTGGCATCTTGAATGGATTTCTAATGCATAAGTGCTTTCACTAACAATAATTTTAATAAATTAGATACATTTCTTAGCAGTAATTCTATTTTATTGTGTATGCAATTATATGTTTTTGTACAATGACAGTGTTTTGTCCTGGAACTACATACAGTCAGCTTTTCCCATCAACTATCACTACATATCTTTTTATATATACCTTTTATATATATTTTCTATTTAAAAGGTTTTTAGACTTTGAATTAGTAGTAACAGGAAATGGCATTTTCATTACTGTGATGCTCTGTCAGTTTAAAATTTTAACAGGAAATGACATCGTTACTGTGATGTTTTGTTATAAATATGAGTGCTTTGTCAGTCTAAATTGTTTAACGCCTGATGAAGACCTAGTTGAAAGCGCCAATTTTATACCTAATAAACTACCTTGGATATACTCTGTTGAACGCTTGGTTTGTTATTGAAGGTTTCCAAGCTATTGTTCCTCTGAAGTTTTGCCCTTGAATCAGGTACTTTATTTGAATTAACTATTGACTCCATCTACAAGCAGAAAGCTTACTTTTGTATGCACTGACTCGCATACTGGCGTTGAATATCAAGCCTGCATTGCATTTACTTGCTTTCTTTGTTATACGACTTTGGATATGTCCCGTTGAACGCTTGAGGTGCTGAAGAGTTTTCAAGCCATTGTTCCATGGAAGCCTGATACAGTACTTGGTATACTTTTGCTTTTTACGGTGATACTGACTAACTGGTAACTCTATCTGTATGCAGCTAGCGTATTAGTGTATTTGTGTGTTATACAGACTGTTGTTGATTGATACGCTCTACGCATACTGTGCGACCACGCCTGCATCTCATATATTTTGTCTTTAATAATAATTGTCCTGGATGCAGAAGGTCCTTGAAAGCTGTTAGGGCATTTTGAACAGCCAACATCTCTTTCTGATTGATATGAAGATGCATCTGGCCTGTGGTCCACTTGCCGTGAATGCATTTTCCTGCCATGTGTGCTCCCCAGGCGTAATCCGAAGCATCTGTTGTTAGAGTCTGCCTGGCTGTGGGTAGGGTAAAATGCTGACCCTTATTTAGGAGACATGCCTGTGCCCACCATTGAAACTCCTGTTGAAGGCAGGGAATCATTGGTATTACTGTTTTTAAACTGTGAGAGTGTTGAGTCCAAACACTTTTTAGGTACCATTGTAAATTCCTCATATGCAGTCTGGCATATGGTATTAGTAGTATGCAGGATGCCATGAATCCCAGGGCCTGCAAAATTTTTCTTGCAGGGAGATGGGACTTTTTTGCTAGTAATTGAAAATATTGAGTTAGTTGAACTTGTTTGTCTGGCGTGAGGGAAGCCATCTAGGCCATTGTATTTAAGCTGGCACCCAGGAATATAATCTGCTGTGAGGGCACTAGTTTTGACTTCTTTTCATTTACTGTGTACCCTAGAGAAATTAGCAACCTTTTTACAAATGCCAGATGCTGTAGAAGAATGTCCTTTGTCTCTGCTTGAATGAGGCAGTCGTCCAGGTATGGCTATATTTGAATTCCTTTTTGTCTGCAAAATGCAATTACTGGTGCCAGGCATATTGGGAAGACCCTGGGCGCAGTAGATAAGCCAAAGGGCAGTGCAGAGAATTGGTAGTGCATTGTACCAGCTTTGCATCTGAGGTATCTTCTGCAATTTTGTCTGATAGGGACATGCAGGTATGCCTCTTTGAGGTCCAGAGTAACAAGCCAAGCCTTCTTGCCCAGCATGGGTAGAAGCTGCTGCAATGTCAACATTTTGAATTTCGGAATATCCAGGTAAGTATTTAGAATTGGAAGGTCTAGTATGGGCCTCCAGGCCTTGTCCTTTCTGGGGACCAGGAAGAGTCTTGAGTAAAATCCTTGTCCTTGTTCCTGTTGTGGTACTTTTTGAATATCTCTCATGTCCATGAGGGCTGAAATTTGTTTTTGTGCCTCTGCCCATTGATTTTGTGGCAGGTCTGGCATTCCTTTTAGCCTTGGTAAAGTATGAAAGTGGAACCTGTAACCTTGAGACACAATATTCAGAACCCATTTGTCTTGGTGATTGTTTGCCAGTTTTGAGATAAAAGTGCTAGTTTTCCCCCTAAGGGGGCTTCCAAAAGGGAAGTGCTTGGCATACAAAGGGGAAAGTCATTGTGACTGTTTCCTGTAAGGTTGAGACTTGTCCTCACCTCCTTTTGGGGTTGAGGTGCCCCACTGTCGTCTGTTTGAGCCTTGGGGTTGAGATCTGCCTCTTGGGCATCTGTATCTACCTCTCTGTGGCCTGTCTGACACTGGAAAGGACCAATTCTTTGTTGGCCAATTTCTGCTAAATCGAGGTGGCTGTACCTGTAAGAAATCCTTGACTGTTTGCATAGATTTAGCTTTATCCTCCATTTTCTTTAACACCTCTTCTGCCTTAACACCAAACAAGGTATCATGCTGTAAAGGAGCATCCAATAATTTTGCCTTAACATGATCAGGTAAACTCTATTCTTTTAACCAAGCATGTCTTTGAATCACAGAACCTGTAACTGCGGCTCTACAAGAGGCCTCTAAAGAATCAAAACCACATTGCAGAGTATGTTTTCCCACCTGTTCAACTGCATGCAATAAATCCTGCATTTCTTTACAATCAGGAGCTCCTCAGCTTGCAAGCATTTTCTGTTTTAACTGAGCCATTAAATATTGTTGGTACTTAAGCATGTGAAACTGGCAATTTAAAGCTCTTACTGCTAAAGTTGCAGAAGTGTACACTTTCTTCCCCCATCTATCCAAATTTCTGGAATCTCTGTCAGAGGGTACTGTATTTTTTGCAATGGAAGCCTTAACCCCTTTTGGGCCCTGGGAAATAGTTTCTGGATCAGCAGAAGGGTTTTTATAAAGAAACTTGTGAGAGTCAGGGACTCTATAATACCTATCTGGCTTGGCTTGTGCAGGGGGCAAAGAATCAGGAGATAAGCTGGATTCAGAGAACACATCATCCACAATATCTAGCACAGGCGGAATAGCCAGGGGCCTGTGCTGAGGCAATAAAAGGAAATCCCTGTGCCTTTTCTTGGATTTTGAGTAATCCTGACTTTCCCAGTGGAAATGCTCCCTCATGGTATGTAAAGTTTCCCCAAAAGAATAATCCTCAGGAGGAGAGGCTGAAGGGATAGATTCTTCAGCATCAGAGTCCTCATAGGGGGGTAGAGAGTATCCCTGGTCTGAAGAGGAATCAGAGGAAAAGGAAACCTGATCAGAGGAATCATTGTCTGTATCCTGCCTAGGCCTTTTCTCAGGAGGGGGATGGGAACCCCTGATTAGAGTAATGAGGTCTTCAGCCATTTTAAGCATCTGTTTCTTAGGCATGGAGGACTGTCCAGGAGAATGCTGTACTTGTTTCTTTGTCTTTAATGGTACTTTTGTCTTGGCTGTTGTTTTAATGGTAAGTTGTGAAGGTCTGAAAACACCCTCAGAAGCCGATGCCTGCTCAGCGGCTCCAGACCCATCTGAGGGATTAGTTTCCGTAGGTCCAATACCTTGACTTTCCAGAGGCCTAGTTGTCTCCACGTGAGAGTCAGAGGCGGCCTGTGGCTCTGAGGTAGCGGGTGTCAGGGGCTGTGAAAGCACCTCACTGAGAACCGGCGAACCGGCGACCGGCCTAGAAGAGGTTTCGTCATCGGTTTTGGACCTCGGATGCCTGTCTTTATCCTTGTCCTTGTGTTTTTTCGGTATTGCGGTCGTCAGTTGATCCAACGGCATAGTATAATTGAACATTCGGCCAAAGTAGTGCAAAGCAAAATCAAAACGTCTTTTTATAGTGCGTTTGTTAAATCTAGCACAAAACCGACAACTAGTGACGTCGTGATCAGGGCCTAGCCATGGAATACAGTAAGAGTGGAAGTCCTTATGAGGTATTTGCTTCCCACAAGAAATACAATTATTAACTTTTTCTGACATCGGTCTGAGGCAAGAAAAAAGTTTCCCCAATGGGGTACTTCGCTTTATTGAAGACTTCGGATCTGAAATTCGACTTCAAAAATCTCAGGAGTCGGCCAACCGGCACTTGCGAACTGCTTCTGCTTCGGGCACCGCGCGGCAAGAAAGACTGGAGAAAATGGCGTCAGATGCATCTTATATACCCCTGGCACACTGACATCAGGGAAGAAGCGACAGTAACCGACGCCGGACCAGGACTTTGGAACTCTGGCCGACTGCGGGACCGCCTGACGGCAGGATAACCCAAGTGTAATGACTGCAGCAGTGTAACACGATGAACATCAATCAATTGCCTCACCACATCACAGGACTAAAAGACAACAGTCAGTATAGCAACAGAATCAGATAATGGTATGTCAGCACTAAAAAATAACTTTATAGGGACTGATTTCTCTACTTATGTTATACAAGTAAGCATTAGCAGGGAAGGATGGGGGGTTCCAGTAGCGTGCATTCCCGGCAAGTTAAAATGAGAAGTGTTCAATTAGCACAATGGTAAAACAAATCAGTACACTGTATACTGCTTCCTTTTGAGCCATGGGTGAGAGAGATGAACAGGTGTTAACAACAGTGGGCCAAACTTAAAATAGATAGTAGACTATCAATGTAAATAGTAGAGCACATGTTCTGCCAAAAATATGCATATACACATACGTTATACCAAGGCACTACTCACTAATAAAACCCATATATACAGACACTACATATTAAGACAGATATCATACTATTGCAGTGTGCAGCTAGTTGGAAACAATCATTCAGAAAACAAATCAACTTACTAGGTAAGCACACTACCGGAGACGCCAACAGCACTAAAGTACCTTAAAAATGGCGCCGTCTGCACTGTGGTCTTTTAGCAACTAGGACTATCTGTGATTAATAAAGAATCAGATGGAGGCAGGGCAAGATTAAAAAGAGAATAGAAGTACAACAACCATATACAGCTGTCAGTTTATTTAAAGAGAGAAAAAGAGTATTAAACAATGTAAAAACAGTAGATACCCCATGGTAAAATAATAGTCTATACAGAAAAATGACACTAGAAGGGAGAGCAAACAGAACATCTATGAGCCAAGGACGACCACAGAGCCAGAAACAATCAATTGCCTCACCACATCAAAGAAATAAAAGACAACAGTACGGTATGCAACAAAATCAGATGATGGTATGTCAGAACTAAAAAATAACTTTATAGGGACCAGTTTATATACTTATGTTATACAAGTAAGCATTAGCAGGGAAGGATGGGGAGGTTCCAGTAGTGTGCACTCCAGGCAAGTTAAAATATGAAGTGTTCAATTAGCAATAGTAAAACAAATCCATACACTGTAAACTGCTTCCTTTTGAGCCATTAAGGATGGTCGCTGCAATATGATAATGATGGCCGCAAGTTAGGAAAAAGCGTTAATGGCTACTACTTAATTACTTAATTAACTATTGACCTACCTCAGTTCAATCACCACTATCGAAAATATTAGAAAAGTGTATACATACTCAATTACTAAAACAACTCTCTGACAATAATCTTCTATCCCCTACCTAACATGGTTTTCGTCCCACACACTGCACTACTACAGCCCTACTTTATTTCACTGATACTGCGAACGAAGCTCTGGATATTGGCTTACTGACTACAGTAGTAGATGTAGCCAAAGCTTTCGATACAGTATCACAAACTAAACTCCTGTAACAGCCAGCTAACTTAGGATGCTCTAAAAATACCATTACCTGGTTTAGAGGTCATTGTTCCCCTCTACTCGACACTCATTAGACCCATTATAGAGTACAACGCCCCTTTTAGAATGTACCTCACAAGACATCTGCAGCAGCTGGAAAGGCCACAGAAGTACCTCACAAAGAGGATTACTGGCCTCAAACAAACGCCCTACACTGACCGCCTCAAAAAACTCCAGCTTTACTCCGTAGCATATCGCCTACTCCAAGGTGATCTCTGCCTAACATATAAAGCTATGTCAAACCCAGAGCTATTGGACATGCTACACCTAAAGAAATCCCAATCCCTCCGAGCTACATGCTCTAGGGACCTAAACCTTGTCACCACAATAAACAGGACATGCTGGAGGGATAGATTCCTGTCTCAGAGACTTACCATACTCTGGGACAGGCTACCTATCTATGTCAAGCAAAGTTCTTCATTAGCACTCTTCAAGAAAAATCTTGATGAGTGGATGGGAAATAGGAAATACACCCCAGGGATTACTTCTGTGTCTCTGCTCGACAGTGGCACAGGAAAATAACTTTCTTAGGCAGTATAAGCCAGGGAACCTTGTTGGCTAGGCTTACGTAGGCCCTTGGTCCGATAGCCTAGTACCTACCTATGAACCTATGAACCAATGAACCAATGAACCAATTATCTGCACAACAGACAACAATCTGTCAGATAGAATAACCACCTATATGGTTAATAACACAGGACTCCCCCAGGGGTCCATTCTTGGACCTCTGCTGTTTAATGTATTCATAAACAATCTCCATAAGGTCTCCCTTCAAAGTTCACATGTTCTAATCTGCACGTGGATTCTGTTCTAAATAAAGTTGATTCTAAATATAACCGATTTTGGATGGTAAGTGGATTCCTTTCCTTTGCTTTTGCACCTTTGGTATATGTTTTTGGTTGGTTTGGGTGCAAATACCGCTTTCAACTTGGCTCCCTTCAAAGTTTACTTATCCAGTACGCTGACAACTTGACCATCATATCCTCCTCTAGTAATTTCTCAGATCTCTTAAAAGTAACACAAACGCCTTCTCAACCATAGAAACTTGGCTAAACGAGGCACAACTAATACTAAATCCCCCAAACTCTAAACAGTTACAATTTTCATCAAATCACCACCACATGACTTTAAAACTTATTCCAAAAATAATACTGAAATTGAAATAGTTAAGAGAGCAAAACTATTAGGCATCACTATAGATGACAGACAATCCTTCGATCAACACATCCTTAATACCATCAAGAAAACACATTTTAAACTAGGCAAACTCTACAGGCATAAACTCTATATAGATAAACCCACAAAATTAAAGCTAGCAAATACCCTCTTACTTCCTTCATTACTCAATGCATCCCTACTTTCACTAACCTCCACGCATCTCTTAGTAACAAACTATAATCAAGCTATTAAAAGATAGCAAAATTTGCCTCAGGCCTACCTAACTGCACACATCACTGCCAGGCCATCAAGGAACTCAAATGGTTTGAATTTCCCCAATGACTACTATACAACCAACTGACACTTGCCCACAAACTAAATTTTAACCCAGAAAATTGTCCATCACTTAACTCTAATCTGCAGCCCTACATACCCACCCGGAATCTCTGATCTACTCATAAACTTATAAACATACCCAAACCCAACAGATGGGCCAGACAAAGCTACTATTCCCACTCAATAGCAAAACTATAGAATGTTCTACCACCATCTATCACAGCTTGATTCAATAAAAACCTTCAAATTTACACTGAAAAAACTCTTTCTTAACAATCGACTATGTCCTTGTGCCCATAACTACAGACCTCCATAAATCCGACCTAAATCGTGCACATCATTCTGTCCACACTCTTTTAAATTACAAGCTCTTTCTTTTCAATTTCTCTTTTAACCTCATTTGACTTTTCTGCATTACATCAGGACTGACTAACACTGTCTTGTCAGTAATTTCACAAATCAAACTAATATCCCTCTCATTGTATTACTCTGAACAATTTTTTCATAATGTGTTCCTTAAAAAGAATGCCATTCTTATACTGAAAGTGTATTACTAATAATCCAGCCAGCCTGTATAAAAGGTGTACTCTATTGTATCACTAATTGTAAAGAAAGTGTATTTGTGTATTTTACTTAGCATTGTGCATTAATCATGATAAACTGTATTGTATGTTGTCTTATCATTCTAATATTTTAATTTGATAAAAATCAGTTTGTATTTTGGAGCTTTTCTCCCCGGGCCTCCACTGAAAATGGGTTTCTGACCCAGTGGACTTTCCCAGTCAACAAATGTCAATAAATTAAATAAATAAATAAATGTGCTATACCACTAAGCCATGGAAAGACTGAAGGAGTAAACATCTAAGGTCTATGTCTGACACTCACTAAGTAATAGTACAGTACATTGCACGTCTGTGATTAAATTGCTAAGCAGCAAGTAAAATGCTGAACATATAAATGGCGTTCCTTTTCCTGTACAGATGTTACATACAGGAATCGTGAAAATCACTGCCAGACAAACTACTGTTCTTCAGAAAGAATCAGAAGGTTTCATCTCAAACCATACCTCTCAACTGTCCAGATTTTCGCAAAATATCCAGATTTTTGTCTCATATTTTTCGTCTGTTCCTCATAAAATTTCTGTTTTCTGGCAAATCAATGAGGACTAAAGTCATTAAATAATGACATACATTTGAGATTTTGACTTCACATCCTTCAGAAAATACATGCTAACACAACTCCTATTATTCTATCAACTTTCTAAGTCTACAACAGCAATATTTAAAATTTGTCCCTATTCTTGGGCCTTTGTCCCCCATTATTTTAGGCTATGTCCAAATTTCTTGCACTAACAAGTTGAGAGGTATGTTTCAAACATGTTGGCTGGAAATGCTGATATGATAAAATTCTAAATTATGGCACTTAAAATAACTGAATAAATATCCCATAATATAAAAACTACTTTTAACTTTACTTCAAAACAATAATATTATAAAACATTGACAAGGCTTTTCATATGTGGTATTTATTTAGAAAAAAGGCTAGAAACATTTCCTTGGCAATGACCAACTAATGCTGTTATCTTATAAAAAAAACACTGTTACAGTAACATCTGTTTGACAGCAGTATGTTTGCCTTCTTTTGTGGATGTTATCACACATTTTGTTTGTTAAACACAGTTAAGCTGGGCTGACAAATATAGATAATGAGCAGAAAATGCATAACATAATAAACAAACATCTTCAAAACTTGGATGAACTAACAAAATACTTCATGCATTGTTAGGATGCTGATACAACAGACAAAGGTTCTCATTTAGCATTCCTGCTGTACTGCAAACTATTTATTTACTGTCAGCAACCGCTAGCTAAGGCTATGTCAGTCAATTATTTTATACAGATACATAAGCTAACAGTAACCAACAGCACCCCATTACACACACGTTTGTGTGAGTGTGTGTGCGTGTGTGTGTGTGTGTGTGTGTGTGTGTGTGTGTGTGTGTGTATATATACACACACACACACACACACACACACACACACACACACACATATATATATACACACACACACACACACACACACACACACACACACACACACATATATATATAGATAGATAGATATATGGAAACATGGCAGTTCATCAAAGTTCAGTTCATCGAACATTGTGAATGCTGATATCAGCAATCAAAAACACTTCTGATTGCAGAATACTAGCTTTACTTTATGGGAGGTCACTGTACAAACCCGCCCCCATCTGCAGAAAACACTTTAAATACATGTTTTTTTTTGGGGGGGGGGGGGTTGGATATTTTAGGTTTTGACCTAAAATAGTCAAAAGTATACAGTTCACAGAGTTTTGGTATTGAGGAACAAATATACACGCACACACACACACACACACACATACATACATACATATATATGTATATATATATATATATATATATATATATATATATATATATATATATAAAATATAGATAGATAGATACAGTACATAGATGGATATATAAATATATTTTTTTTCTGTGTCCACACATGCAAACACATACATGTGCACATGAGTGACACACACACACAGTGCATTCACTAAATGAGCTGCTGGTTCATCAGATACTATGTGACAATAAAAAAATCAGCAAACCTCACAACCTGTGTATCTCCAAATGAATGTTAACTTTGGTCCTGTCAGGGGACAAGTTTGTTTTACACTCATTTTTGCAGTTCACCTAGATGAGATTGGACGTTTCTTGTTTTTCCAAGCTGTGGTTTGATGAACCTTAAACTCTCAAAAAAATGGAACCCTACACATGCACACATATACATATATATATATATATATATATATATATATATATATATATATATATATATATATATGTATATATATATATATCTATATATACTGATTTGTATACATAATGTATATATACTAAATAGGTAGATATCTATATTGAATATATATCCAACACTCACACTCACACTCACACTTACACATCCCTACCCTTACCCACACATACAACGTACAAAACACACACAAACATTCACCTACAATTTCAGGCACCATAACACTACACGCAACGTATCGGAAATACCCTAAGCACGGATTTGAGATATTTGAATTCGCTCTCATGCACTTTCAGCATGCTGGTTTTCGGCTTCATGGTTTCATGGTCTTGGGTTACTG